>NW_007729534.1:142307-145047 GCF_000696425.1 Galeopterus variegatus | reverse complement strand
TTGCCGGTCAGTAAAAAAGACAAAAAGGGGAAAACAAAAAAAAAAAGGTGGTCAAGGGCACGGTTCTGAGGGCTTTAAAAGAAGAGGAGAGTCTGTCTCTATCTCTCTCTGCTCTCTGTGCTTCCACCAACTTGCAATGTAAGACCCCTGAGTCACTGCAGCCACCACCAGATGGACTTTGGACTTCCCAGCCTCAGAAACTATAAGCGATAAATTTCATTTTCTTTATAAATCACCCAGTTCAATGTACTTTGTTATAAGAAACAAAAACGGACTAATACAGTGTCTAAGTTAAGAGTCTCTCAGAAGTACAAAAATCAGATTGGGCTCAGACCATAACACCAAATACTAATAGACAACATAATACTTATAGAGCTTCGCAGAATAAAAGTTGAACCCCAAAACTCCACATTCATATTCGCATTAAGAACAATAGAATTCTATATTCTCAGGCATAAAAAGTCTCAAAACATTTAATACCACAGTAACTTTCCATGAGGCACCATGAATTAAAAGCAAGAACTTACATAGAGTGGCAGTGAGCTTAGACTAATCAAGTATAGAGTTAAGAGAAATCAATAGTTTGACATTTAGTTACAAAACTAATTACCAACAAACATTTTCTTCCTTGTAAGAGATGAACTATGTAAAGAACATGAGTGAATAAAGAAATTAACAGGATTTTAAAAACAGGATTAAATGAGCAACACTGGAGGAGGAGGAATGGTGATGAAAGGTCTAAACCCCTCATTTTCCTTAAAAATTAAGGATTATGATCACTTGATTTAAGTTTACTAATGTCTTTGAAAAGATAATTAAAACCAAATCCTCTATAGAGGTAAAAATCAGAATTGACAGTAAATACCAAGAGAGCATTAAATTAAAATGACATATAAAGATCAATTATTACATACAAATATAATATTTTAAACTGTCTTTGTTAAGATTGGAATAAGATTGGGAGAGAACACAGCAAACTGTCAAGTAGCTATTAAGATTATGAATTACTTTTGCTTTCTTCTTCATGCTTTTGGTGTCTTCTAAGTTTTCTACAATAAAAAGCATTACTTTTTGTGTAATAAAGAGTTTGGCCTTGCCCAAAGAGAAGGTCTGGCTTTTGCCCTAGCTTTCTGGGATGTAATCTCCAGGCCCTTGGAATGTTATGCCTAATAAGAGTATCTCTGCCTGGGGCCTTAGGTCATACTGGATAGTCTTAACTTAGGGTGGAGGCTGGCCCCATCTGTATAGTTTTAGGGTGGTAACTGGCCACTTGTAATAACTCTGGACACCGAGGTTCAGTTGAGCTTCCCTGGTTAGCAATATTCTGTGCATATTGTCACATAACCATTTCAGAAGAGTAATGTGTCCTGACTCCACAGGTGAGGACAAGGGAAACTGCTTTCCTTGGTCAATCTTAATCTCTATCTTTTCCCTGTAATAAATCATAATTGTGAATATAATAGCTTTCAGTGAGTTCTGAAAGTCTTTCTAGTGAATTATTGAACCTGAGGGTAGTTCAGGGTAGGGATCCCCAAACTTGCAATGGGTGTTTAGAAGCGAGGGCAGTCTTACAGACTATTCCTTCTAACTCTGTAGTTGGCCAACCCCTGCAGGTAGCCAAATTCCTCCCACTTTTACAAACAGAATAAAAACTGGGTTACAGTAAAACTACTCAAGTCAGATAAGAAGCAATCTTGATTTGGTGGCCAGTCATCAGTAGAATAAACCAACCTCCCTCAACGGTAGTGTAGGCAGGCCCTCCAGAAGCCCAGACTTACTTCATAGGTGATAGTATTCAAGTTCTGTTGCCCAGAACTGTGTTTATTCTTTCCACTTTCTTTACGCTGCTCTTTCAGATCAGTTAGTAACTGGAACACCTAGGAAGAGATATATAAAAGCTATTTATGAATAAATTTGAGAAATACATCTATTCCAAGGTCAATGGTTTTGAAGGATAAACAGAAAAGTGTAATACCTCCTTTCTTCCACAAACCTGCCTCCCAACTCTTGGACTAGAGCAAACATGAGTCCCAGAAGCATGTGACATTTTAAAAATGCTTTTATCTAAGCCAAATAATCCAAATTAATTAGTAAACTTAAAATATTTCAAATGTTTCCTATCAATACACATCAAATTACTGATCTCCTCTTATCTCAAAAATATATTGAGGACTCGAAAGTAAATTTTCCCAAAATAAACATATACATATTTTTAAAAGGATTCTGATTCTCTAATATGAAAATCTAGTACAATAATTTCTTTCTGGAAAAGAAAAATGGAGGCAAGTGATTAAAAAAAAAGAGGGAAGGAAGGACGGAAGGGGGAAGGGAGGGAGAGAGAGAGGGAGGGAGGCAGGCAGGCAGGCAGGCAGGGAGGAATGCTATGGATCTTTAAAAGTAAACTTTCCACACAAGGGAAAAACATGTGCATAAGTGCTGGGGGTGGAGGAATCTCTTTCTAGAGGTTCTATCAGAGAACTGAAGGAAATATAGGCTCACAGACCATTACTATATACAATGCAATCTCTCCCATGCCTACCATTCCTTTCATAAATAGTGGTATGATTTCCAGTGAATGCAATGTTTCCCCAATGGATAAAACACCCAGCAAAGTCCAAACTGGACAAGGAAGTTCCTAAAAGCCAATGGCTTGACCAGTAACCATTTCTTTTTTTTCGTTTTTTAAAAGATGACTGGTAAGGGGATCTTAACCCTTGACTTGGTGTTGTCAGCACTACGC
>NW_007729534.1:133355-141854 GCF_000696425.1 Galeopterus variegatus | reverse complement strand
CACTCTCCCAAGTGAACCATGGGCCAGGCCTACCAGTAACCATTTCTTTCCTGTTATGAGCAGCAATCATTTATGATGAACCTCTAGGAAGGAAGAAATATGGCCCACTGTTACTACTACTACCTTCTATATGTATCACACCATGGACACTCAGACCTCCTCTAAGTCTTCCAGAGTTTAGACTCTGGCATATGGAAAATGGACAGTCAATGTATGAATGGTTCTTTCTATATCTGGAGTTAATCCACCAGATGGTTTTGCTAGTACCAAACAGGACCCAGGAAAATTAGGATATTGGCAAGAATATTGTCACATCTCCTCTCTCATCAACCTCATTCCTTCTTTCCTCTTTCCCCAGCAACCTCACCACAAAGCCCCCAAAATTATAAATCTGTTAATTCCTACCAAACTATTCACAACAGTGAGTCAACTAAACTCTCACTTTCAAAATGAGGGTGTTATCCATACCCATAAGACTATTTGAGGATCAAAATTGGAAGGAAAAGCTCCAGCCTGAGCACAAAAATAAAACACCAGGAGACAGGGACTCAACCAAAGTGTATTAGGCGGGCAAAATGAACAAGCGGGCTGCCCTCTCAGAAGTGGGAGCAGCAGCAGGAGAGTCGGGCTGGGCCTTTTATATCCAGTTAGGCTGAGCTGGACTGCTCCTATTGGCTAAGAAGGAAGGGGAGGGAAGCCAGCGGGGAGAAATTCACGCATACAGGAAGGGGATGTGGTGGTGAAGAAGGGGGAGGGGATTTCTTGTGATTCTCGGAAAATGTGCTATTCTAGGGACCTGAAACTCTCTGCAGCCATTTTGGGTGTTCCTTCCGTCTACCCGCTGCCGTCTTAGACATCGGCTAAAACACAACTGCCTAACAAAAATGATAATGCATAAAGCATTTTATAGGTAAAGGGTGGTAATTAGGAAAAGGTATAAATACTTTAATAGTAAACTTTTGCAGACAGAAGGGGTTCTAAAATAGATGCTTCCACCCCATGAAGGCATCCCAAATGATCAAGAATCTTTGGAATTTAAGGAAGGTTGCCTACTGTAAACTAAGGTCTTCCCAACATCCCTGAAGTACTGTGTATAATTTGCCAACCTTAGACTATTCCAAGGTCTAGAGCTTCTGGATAGCTGAACATGTGGACTTTCCTGAAGGGTGGTACACCCGGGAAGGGCATGGCAGCTCCACACCCCTTCCACCACATAGCTCTTCATCTGGCTGTTTATGCTTTATAGTAAATGGGTAAATATAAGTGTTTCCCTGAGTTCTGTTAGCCACACAGCAAATTAATTGAACCCAAGGAGGGGGTTGTGGGAACCCCAATTTATAACCAGTTTGTCAGAAGCACAGGTAAAACAACCTGTAGCTTTGGCTTGGCACCAGAAGGGGGGTGAGTAGTCTTGGGGACTAAGCCCCTGACCTGTGGGAACTGACGCTCTTTCCAAGTAGACAGCATTAGTAGTGAATGAGAGGGCACCCAACTCATGTCCACTGAGGAATTGGTTGCAATTGACGGCCCTGGCTTAGGGAAACACGGTTTGGGGAAAAAAAGGAAAAATGAGTGGGGGATAAGGAACTTTTAACTCCTGGGTAGCCACATGGTCACCCATGATATGGAGTCACAGCAGTGCTGCAGTTACTAAGTTACCAGTGGAATTTAGAGATAGATCCAACTCCTGGAGAGTTTGTTCACTGGATGCATTAAGGAAATGCAGACTAATAAGAAAAAAGCAAAACATACAATGCCTTGGTTACTGTTACCCATAATAGCTAAAATGAAAGTAAACGAGAGGGTTGACTGGGGAGTGTTTCCCCTACTAATATTGTAAAACAGAAGGCGTGTAAACATGACCTTCAAGCAATATTCATGAGGCATACTAAATAGGAACCAGTAAGGCTGCACAAGTCCACAGAAATGTAGAGCAGAAGCTGCAGTGCTGGTGCTACAGACTGGATGC
The DNA here is from genome assembly GCF_000696425.1 of Galeopterus variegatus. Lineage (NCBI taxonomy): Eukaryota > Metazoa > Chordata > Mammalia > Dermoptera > Cynocephalidae > Galeopterus > Galeopterus variegatus. The sequence continues at coordinate 139,885 of NW_007729534.1, read as the reverse complement.
CCCCCAACCTCACTGAAGCTTAAATCCGCCACTGTGACCATTGAGGGAGGGAAATCCATTATGATAATTGAAAGGTGGGCCTTGGAGAAGTGATTAGACTGTTGGACCATGCAATAGTGAATGGATTAAAAATGGTAGTCATGGGCACGGTTGAGGGCTTTAAAATGCAGAGTGCACCAGGAGCTCTCTCTGCTCTGCCATTTTTTACCATGTGAGACCCCTGGGTCACTGTCACCACCACGAAGGCCTTCACCAAATGTGTTCCCTGGACTTTGGACTTTCCATACTCCAAAAATGTAAGCAATAAATTCCAGTTTCTTACAAATCACCCAGTTCCATATATTTTGTTATTAGTAACAGAAACTGACTAATATAGAAAACTGAGGGGCCAGCCCATGGCTCACTTGGGAGAGCACGGTGCTGACAACACCAAGTCAAGGGTTAGGATCCCCTTACTTGTCATCTTAAAAAAAAAAAAGAAAGAAAAGAAAAGAAAACTGGTACCAGAGAACTGGGGTGTTGAGGAAAGGCTGGAAGAATCTGAAGGAGCAGGCTAGAATAAGCCTAGCTGCTGCTGGAGTTTAGAAGACAAGGAAACCAGAGAAAGTTTGGAATGTTTTAGAGACTGGTTAATGGTGGTGAGCAGAATACTGATTGAAATATGGACAGTAAAGGCCATTCTGAGGTGATCTCAGATGTAAATGACAGGGAACTTATTGGAAACTGGAGCAAAGATCACTCTTGCTGTGAAATGGCAAGAAACTTGGCTGCACTCTGTTTATGCCCCCAAATTTTATGGAATGTGAAACTTAAAGGTGCTGACCCAGAGTATTTGGTGGAAGAAATTTCTAAGCAGCAAAGCATTCAGGAAGCTGCATGGCTACTTATAACAGCCTACACTGAGTTATGGTTGTAAAGAAATGATGTAAAGCCAGAGTGTATAATTAAAAGGGAAGCACAGCATAAAGATTTGAAAAATTTGCACCCTGGTCACATAGTAGAGAAGCAGGGAGAGGAGAAAAATCCAATGGTACTAAGGAGATGTGTACAGAAGAAAAGGATTATCAAGAGAAGGGGAAAAAGGCCCTGAATGCATTGCAGAAGCCTCCGGGGCCAACCCTTCCATTACAGGCCCAGAGGTCTAGGGAGTCACAAGGGCCTTGGGGAACAGGCATGAAGCAGTCTCCTCGAACTCGCTACCTAGGGCCACCTTGGAAAGCTGTTTCCAGCACCAGCACCTTGGCTGCCCTGGCTGCTCCAGCTGTGGCTAAACTGCCCCCAGAGGGGTGCCTGGACCTGCAACTTTGGCAGCGTCCACAGGGCAAGCTGGTAGAATGCTAGAGATGTGGAGGCGTGGGAGTCTCCACTCTAATTTCAAAGGATGTATGGAAAAGCCTGGGGGCCCAGGAAGAGATCTGTCATGGGGTGATTCATCGTAGACAGCCTTCACTAGAGCAGTGCTGAGCAGAAACGGGTCAAAGTTGCAGCAGAAAAACCCCAACAGCGCTATACCTAGTGGAGCCGTGAAGCAGGACCACCATGGAGACCCCAAACCTGTGGAGCTACCAGAGTGGAATACCAGCCTGTGAGACCTAAAGCATCACCTGAGACCAGGAAAGACACAGGAGCAGAGCTGCCCAAGGACTTGGGGACCAAAACCCTGGAACAATATGCAGAGGACATCGAATGTGGGGTCAAGGTACGTGATTCAACAGCTTTGAGATTTAATGCCTGCCCTGCTGGGTTTTGGACTTGTTTGGGACCTGCTACACCTTTCTTTTGGCCTATTTCTCCCTTTTGGAATTGCAATAGGTACCCTATGCTTGTCCCACCATTGTATCTTGAAAGTAGATAACTTGTTTTGATTTCACAGATGGGACTCTGGACTTTTAAGTTGTAACAAGTTAGACTTTGGGGATGAAATGAATTTATTTGTATGTGAAAAAGACACAAGATTGAGGGACCAGGGGCAAAACGCTCTAGATCGGATGTTCCCCCAACCTCACTGAACCTTAAATCCCCACTGTAACTGTTGAGGGTGGGAAATCCTACTAAGGAAATTGAATGGTGGGGCCTTGAAGAGATGAATACATTGTAAGACCATGCCATAGTGAATGGATTAAAAATGGTGGTCAGGGGTATGGTTGAGGGCTTTAAAAAAAGAGAGTGAACCAGGAGCTCTCTCTGCTCTGCCATTTTCTGTCACGTGAGACCCCTGGGTCACTGTTGCCACCACCAAGGCCTTCACCAAACGTGTTCCTTGGACTTTGGACTGTCCAGACTCTGAAACTGTAAGCAATAAATTTTGCTTTCTTTATAAATCACTCAGTTTCAGGTATTTTGTTATAAGCCACAGAAACAGACTAATACAGCTGGTATGGACAAATTCTCTGATAGCCCTTGTGGAGGAGCCTAGGCTGGGGCTCATGGCAAATGCTTGTAAGCACTTCCCAGTGATGACCACTGGGACTCTGGACAAGAGAATTTAAATGTTTTTTACAAGATCATGCTACCTGGGGAATGAGAGGGGGAAACACTCACAAGCAAGGAGACTCCTTTCCCCAGGATCGACTCTGGAACTGTGCGAGGAGCTGCTGGATTCTATCAACACTTGAACAGTGCCCTATTAATAGCTCTCAACTGACCATTCAAGAGCTACTGGGTTTGCAGATAGCAGTTCCACGGTGAACAGACAACATCCTGTTTGGAAGGATGCCACTCTGATCAAAGAAGGTAAAAACAAGTCAGTTCATCGGGCTGGACTGCATATTGTTTTCGTAGCAGAGATGGAAGAATTGAACAGTGGTAAAAGCCCCGTGTTTGGGTTTTTGCTGACTCATGGGCAGTGGCCAGTGGCCTAGCCAAATGGTCAGGCAGGAGGCAATGGAAACCTGGCCTATTTAAGGGATGCCCATGTATAGACATTTGAGGGTAGCATTAAAGTAAAACAGGTCAATGCCCATCAGGAGAGCTCCCTTCCAGGCTCACGAGGTGACTGGAATCAACAAGCAGATATCCCTGTGAGCTCACCTGAGGTGGCCACCTGGGCCCATGAAATGAGTGGACATGGGGTACTGCAGCAGTGCAGAGATGGGCTGGATCTAGAAACATTTCTTTTGTACCCTCTCAGGCACATAATGCCAACAGGAACTGTTCTGTCTCCCAACAAGAGAGACAGGCTGCCCATGGCTATGGGGCAGATTCCCTGGTGGGAAGGCCCTAGACATAGCTGGCAAGTGAGTCTGATGCTGGTAGTCCTGGGGGGCTACAAATGGGTCTTGACAGGAATAGACACTGTCTCTGGACTGAGGTTTGCTTACCCAATGGAAGATGCGAATGCTCAGAGTGCTATAGAAAAACCAGAACCACAGATACTGCATGAATGTGGATGGCAAACATTCATTTCTTCAGGCCAAGGAACACACTGTACATACAGCCCATAACGTCCAGTAATGGGCAGAGAGATATCCTCCTCAGAGTAATAGTTTGATAGAGAAGTGGAATGGCCAATTAAAACACTGGTTGTCTAAAACGGGGGGACATAAAGGCATGAAGGGCTGGCTTACATGCCATCACGAGAGTGTGCTCATGCTCAGCATGAGTGGAACTAAAGGAGTGTCCCCACTAGATATTCCTCTGTTTTCCTGGTAGATCTGAGGAAGAGAGGGTGGGAAAGATGCTGGTATGACTATGTAATTCTTGCCCAGGGAGGAGTACACTGGTATAATGACTATAATTTTTTTCATTCTTCCCCATACCACTTCAGTCTCTTTCTCTCTCGACCTGATGCAGTGGTTCTAGGACTGGGTCCTGCAATTACAGTACAAGTGCTGGAAGCAGGGATGATTCCTAAGCAAGAAACTGTAACTATTATGTTTTTAAACCTTATGTCAGAATTCCTAAGGGCCTGAAGGGAGTGGCATGTGCCTTCACCCCATGTGGCAAAATTGGGGCTAACAGTGAATGCAGCTATATTGCCTGGTGATAAATACAGCTGATTAGTTCTGCACCTATGTAACCTTATCCTATATAACAAATGGGAGTGGAGTGGGGGGAGGTTCTTGCTATATTAACACTGCTGCTTGCTGTCTAAACAAGCATAGCGGCCAAACCTAATGTCCCTGCCAAAGGTGGAAAAGTTGGGTGTTAACAGAGGGAAGGAAGAATAGTGACTAAGGGTGAAGGAATGAATAAATGGGTTACGTACTGAGGGAAATCTAACATTACTTGAACACCTCGAAAGAAGCTCAGAGCGAGAGACAACATTGTCTCTTAGCTCAATTATACCAGATGACTGAAAGGGTGAGGTATATGTTTGCTGAGACTACTCCTGCTTTTGGAACCTGACAAGACTGAATGGAGTGGTTGAATGAGTGAAATTCTAGTAACGTGCCAGTGGTGTTCAAGTTATATATCCTTTTGATGTAAGGGATCCACAGTCAAAGCCCAGGAGGTAGATGTGATATTTTGAAATACAGTATGTATTTGGTTAAAAAAAAAAAAAGAGAGAGAGAATATTCCAAGGTCCACTGCATGGTGCCATCTGTTCAGTTTTAAAGTGGAGAATTCAAATGAGTTCAATCATTTATTTTTATTTTTTTAATTTTTATTTTTGGCAGCAGTCTGGTACAAGGATCTTAACCCTTGACCCTGGTGTTACAAGGCTGCACTCTAACCAACTGAGCTAACAATCCAGCCCCTGTTCAGTCATTTCTAACCAAAACTAATTCAACAATCTTAAGAAACAAAGGGCAAACTATCAGAAATGGAAATATTAATAATATATATCATTTCAAAGTTACTCACCTCATAGTTACTAAGCAGTGCAGAATTGGCATCCTTTCTGCAAAAGAAAAGTAAGCTATCGTCAGTCTGGGCTCACATACTTTTCTGGGTATGAAATATCCGTAAAATAATTCCTGTCAAGATCTAGTAGTCCAGTTCTAGAATTTGGAGACTACAACCTAAAACTTAGAAATGTCCTAAGTTCTACATGGTTTAGCTTGCTGTGGAAAATTTCAGGGCAGACTTTTCTTTTTACAGCCATAGCATATCACACACCCGTCACCAGGCAGATGATTAAAATACTATACTTATTCCAAGTCTATGTACGCAGAAGTTAAGAGAAGTCAGACATCTAGGAGAAGTTAGTTAAAGGAAGAACAAGAGGACAAAACCACAAAGCGGGAGAAGTCAATAAACACAGTGGTGACGCTAAAAATAATGAGAGAAACAAAGTGCTGTCCCACCCTATATCCACATCCTCTCCCCATTACCATCTGCCTCCCACCAGCTTCTGACATCTTAGGCAGCCCAGTCCTCCTGCTGAAGGTCTACTTAACATTAACATCACTACTGGGAATTCAAGCAATGATCAAGAATCCTGTCAAATATCCACAAAACTCCAAAGCTGTTCATCTTCTATACCAACTCAGCAGGTAGAGTACATGTATCACGCAGTAGTCAAAAGCCTGGTACCCTTGTGTAACACTCGATCAAGGCAGTATGTCATCTTTCATATGTGAATGAACACAGCAATGTGACATATTAAATAACTGACCCATTCAACAATATTACATCAGAAAGTATTTATTTTTTTTAGCAGTGGAGGCAGTACACCATGATAACTAAGAATAGTTTTGAAATCAGAGAGATTTGGGTTCATATTCTATATATCTCTGCTACTTATAAAGTCTGTGAATTTTAGTGAGTTAATTACTGCCTAATCTTCTGCCTCTAAAACAAAAAATGGGGATAAACTAATATCTAGAAGTGTAGCCTGGATTCTAAACCCAGCTGCACATTACATTACATATTACATTAGCTGTACAAATGGGGGCAAGTTATTTAATCTCTCTATGCTTAAATTTTCTCATCTATAAAAATGGCAATCATAGGCCGGCCCGTGGCTCACTTGGTAGAGTGCGTTGCTGATAACACCAAGGCCACGGGTTCGGATCCTATATAGAGATGGCCGGTTTGCTCACTGGCTGAGCGTGGTGTTGACAACACCAAGCCAAGGGTTGAGATCCCCTTACCGGTCATCTTTAAAAAAAAAAAAAAAATGGCAATCACAGTATCAACCTTGTAAGATTGTTTACAGGATTAAATTGAAACCCGTAAAGTACCAGGCACACAAGTGCTCAATAAATGCCTTTATTATCATTCCTACTACCTGTGCTACTTCCACTGCCACGACCTCTTCCTACCTCATAAAACTGTTATGATGAAATGAGACAAGTTTTGGTGACTATTATTTTTTAAAGATATCTCACTTGGGCTGGCCTGGTGGCGCACTCGGTAGAGTGCGGCGCTTGCGAGCGCGGTGGCGCTCCCGCCGAGGGTTCGGATCCCATATAGAGACCGGTCCACTCACTGGTTGAGCACGGTGCAGGCGCGACACCAAGGGTTGCGATCCCATTGCCAGTCGCGGTACAGGCGCGACACCAAGGGTTGTGATCCCATTACCGGTCATGAAAAAAGACAAAAAGGGAAAAAAAAAAAGATATCTCACTTAATTCTCATTAAAA
>NW_007729534.1:131586-132778 GCF_000696425.1 Galeopterus variegatus | reverse complement strand
GAAAACTATGAAATTGTTAAGAGACTGGATTGGACAAATGAAAACCAGTAATGCAGAATCCGAAAAACTCAGGAAGAAGAGTTTGAACTTGACATAATGTGCAATAGGGAGTACTGCATGTTCTTTTTTTGGCGGCTGACCAGTATAGGGATCCAAACCCTTGACCTTGGTGTTACAACACTGTGCTCTAACCACCTGGGCTAACTGCATGTTCTTAAACTATGAAAACAATGACACAAAATTTCAAAAACATGGGCTGAACAGATGGGTGATTTTCCCAGTCAACAAATAATGCAAAACTAGCCGGTGGTTAACACAGGAATCAACATAGGCCTTAGGTAATCAGCACAGTGATGTCAGCACCATAATCAAATCAGCATGTGAAGCTTACCAAATAATACTGGTGATTCAACAGATAGCTACAATTTCACAAAAGTGCTGTATTGCCCAAATGACCACAACTGCACTCAGGTCACAAGAATATCTCATTTAAAAAGAACTTAACACAGGAAGGACAATGCATAATTAGCGTATGTGATACAGTTCATTTAAAGTTGAAAATGTCAAATCAAACCACATGTCCTCTTTGCCTACTTAATCAGGAAGTCAGCCCACAAGGCTTCCTTCTATCTTTGCTTGAAATTTAATTATGACTCCCTGTGCTGTCTAAAATACACACGCTAAGACACTCCTTCCTGCAACAGCTGACTGAGGAAAAAATACAAATGTTCTTCTTCAGGGCAATGCATCCATCACAGGTACCATTATTACAACCTCATTTCCAAATCATGGCCCCTCCTTTGTCATGGAAAATATTCAATGACCTGGGAAATTTGTCTTGGCCCTTCCAAGTTACTGCCCCAGTATTCAAGTCTGTACACACACACACACACACACACACACACACACACACACACCCTTCCAAGTTACTGCCCCAGTATTCAAGTCTGTACACACACACACACNGGTCATGAAAAAAGACAAAAAGGGAAAAAAAAAAAGATATCTCACTTAATTCTCATTAAAACTCTGTATTAGTATGATTCTTACTTTATAGATGATGAAACAGGCTCAGGGATTAAGTAACTTGCACAAGGTCACACAGTAAGGAGCTGCCTAACTGAAGTGAAAGAAAACTATGAAATTGTTAAGAGACTGGATTGGACAAATGAAAACCAGTAATGCAGAATCC
>NW_007729534.1:117934-130770 GCF_000696425.1 Galeopterus variegatus | reverse complement strand
TATATGGGATCCGAACCCGGGGCCTTGGTGTTATCAGCACCGCACTCTCACGAGTGAGCCATGGGTTGGCCCTGGGAAATTTTTTTAAAGGCAGTTTTTATCCTCAAGAAGTTATTATAACCACCACTGACACGTTGTTGGGAACAGGATATGGTGGGATCCGACAGATATCAACTTAATCAAGTCATCCAATTTAATAGCACCAATAATGATGCTGTGAAGCACTGAGAAAGACATATCCCTCATAACAATCCTGCCAAAAAAATGTTTAGTTTGAATCTGGTCATGAGGATATAATCAGACAATTCCAGAATGAGGAACATTCTTCAAAACTACTGGCTTAGATTCTTCAAATACCACCTGTCACAAAACCAATGTCACAAAAAAAAAAAAAAAAAAAAGGCTAGGAAAGTATTCTAGAGTAAAGGAGATTAAAAAAACATGACAACCAGATGCAATATGCAATTCATCACTGGATCCTGAATGGGGGAGAAAAGTCCAGCTAAAAGGACATCATTGGGACAACGGAAGAAATTTTAATATAAGCTGTATTTTAAACATAGTAGTTATATCAGTGCTAAGTTTCCTGGGTGTGATAATGGTATTGTAGTTACATAGGAGAACACACTTTTTAAGAAGGGGTGAAATAATATGATGTCCACAACTCTCAAATGGTTAGTAAAATGTGTGTGTGTGTGTGTGTGTGTGTGTGTGTGTATCTGCAGAAAGCTCTTTTGCATGTGCAAAAGAAATACAGCAAATATCCAAATCAAAATGTTAACAAATGGTGACTCTAGGTAAAAGGTATCCAGGTATTTGTGGTGTTCTTTTTGCAACTTTCCCATAGATTTGAAATTTTTCAAGCTAAAAAGTTGAGGAAAATAGAAGTGTAAAACTAAAACAAAGAATTCCAGGGGCTGGCTGGTTAGCTCAGTTGGTTAGAGCACAGTACAGTGTTATAACACCAAGGTCAAGGGTTCAGATCCCCAGCCAGCCGCCAGAAAAAAAAAAAAAGAACCCCATAAGGTTATATCCTGTAATTGAGGACATAAAATATATTTTTTCCCACCAATTGTTTTTTTAGAGCTAGAATCTGTCAATTGACACATCTGTCAATTACAAACTTACAAGCTGTTGACACCTACACAGCAGGAATTGTCTGCTTTATGGCTAACACTTAAGCGTTATGTAATACATTCACATGCAATCAGACTTCTAGAAACTGCCCAACTACGCAAAACTCCATATTCTCCCCCTAGGACTTAGAATAATATAGTACTGATTTTGTTTACAGACATTTAAAGCAAATATTCAAAGAAAATTTTTTCTTTTTGGCAGCTGGCTGGTAAGAATCTGTGACCTTGGTGTTATAAGGCTGCCCTCTAACCAAATGAAGCTCTAACCAGCCAACCCCCAACTGAATTTTAAAGACTATCTGAATCTATACTGCAGGCAAGCAGTTACTTAATTTCCTTAAGTAATGAATTAGTTGACTGACGTTGACTTACTGTTTGAAATTTAACTTGTAAAATTTGCTTAACTTGCTGAGTCAATTTGACAGATGTAAACAAATACTTCGGAAAAACAAATTCTGAATAAACAGAACAAAACGATCTATTGGCAGATTTTTCTTAAGAGCACACACATACCAAAAAAGCCCATGCAAACAGTGCTTATTAATTGCCACACAGTTAACTCTCACGAATGCATTGACAAACAAAATTGCTCAAATTCTCCTATGTTCAACATCTATGCTATCAATTCATGTTCTGAAAAACTAAACTTTGGTACAAGAAAACTTGACAGCCTTAGAAGTCAATGAACAATTTAACCTGTAGCACTTTCTTGAAAGAAAGCAAACAAGTATCCTCTTTCCAGTCCTGTTACTGAATTGTTATAGTAACTACTACCTACCTTTTTAGAATCTCAGTATTTCCAGCTGTTAAATGAAAGAAATCCTGACACTACCACAAAAAGATGGTACAGAGGGTAAACAGTGTCCATTTTCAAGAATAAAAGAGTGCACACAAGCTTTTCAGGCATATAAATGCACCCAAGGCATTGGACAAAGTTAGCCAAATAGCAAATAACCTACATATAGAAATACATAATTTTTTTTTTTTTTGTCCTTTTTGAGACCGGCCGCACCGTGCTCAGCCAGTGAGCGCTGTGAGTGCACCGGTCATCCCTATATAGGATCCGAACCCATGGCAGGAGCGCTGCTGCACTCCCAGCGCCGCACTTTCCCGAGTGCACCACGGGCCCGGCCCAGAAATACATAATTTTTTTTTTTTCCTTTTTGTCTTTTTTCGTGACCGGCAACGGATTGCAACCCTCAGTGTCGCGCCCGTACCGGACCGGGACCGGCAACGGGATCGCAACCCTCGGTGTTGCTCCCGCAACTCGCTCAGCCAGTGAGAGGCCGGTCTGTATGTGGGATCGGAACCCTCGGCGGGAGCGCCACCACGCTTCCCAAGCGGCACACTGTAGCAGTGAGCCACCGGGCCGGCCAAAAAATACATAATTTTGCTATGAATATTTTGTGCTCTTTTACTTGAGAAAAATAAGTTCCCAAATGACAGTCAAAACGCTTTTATTTTAAAATTCTGTCATTGAATTAAATAAAGCATAAATATTCCTTCTTTAGGAAATTTCCAGTGTACAGGTATTCACTCGATAACTGAAGGAAAAAATAGTACAAACTCAGGAGAGTTTTCCACCTGTGCCTCTTCACTTCAGGTCCTAGCAGTGCCTGAAAGAGGTACAATATGGTTGCCCTCTCAGAGACTCAGGGTTCTGCTGAAGATCCTAAGGACCAGACTGCCGGAGGTCACATCTCATGTTGGAGAACAGGCCTCCAGAAGTTCAGCCTCCAGAACTTTCCATTCAAGATGTCCTTCCACTCCCAAACCACAAGTCTACCTCAGAAAGCCTCATTTTCCCATAAATTGCTAGCTGCAAAATTCTTGATTGGTTCCAATAAGTCACTGACTCCTTAGGAGAAGTGGACAGGTTGTTACAGGAGTGAAAACCCTTGATTCAAACGATTTCACTTAGGAAAATCAGAAAATCTAATGCCCAGCAAGGAGGATGCTGGCTAATTAACTTCTATTTATTAAAATAATAAAGTATTGTTACATTTTTTTCATTTAACAAGTGTCTGCTGAATGCCTACTGTGTGCCAGATGCAGTGGCAAGCACTAGGTGAACACACATTGGTACCTGCCCTCATGGCACTAAACAAGTAAACACACATCTATTATTACAACTTGTAATTACTTCAGGGGAAAGAAAAAACAAGGTGCTATGAGAGACGAACATTTTGGACTGACTAAAGGAGAAAAGCAACTTTGAAAAGGGACACTCAACCTGAGCTATCAAAAGAAGAAGGGAGCAGGGCAGGAGGAAAAGTATACCAGGCAGAGGGAACAGCAACACAAAGGTCCTGAGATAGGTGAGGACTTGGAAGGTCAGAGGAACTACATGACTGTCAGTAGAAAGTGTGTGTGTTTCGGAGGCGGGGAGAGTGGCAAGAGATAAGGCTGGGGATTTGGTGAGGTTATAAAGGGTAGGTCCTAGTAAGGGATGTAGATTTCGTCTAAGTACAATTACAAGCCAATGGAATGGTTTTACCTAGGGGGTGACATGATTCAATTAATATTTAAGATCACTCTGGTTACTGTGTGAAGAACAGAATGGCAGGCGTGGGTGGGGGGGGGGGGGGGGGAGTGGCAGCCAAGGCTACTACTTGTTTAGACCAAAAATGATGGACGTCTGTCTGTTAACGATGGAGATGGTGAAAAATAGCTGCATTTAAAACACATTCTAAAGGTGGAGAATGACAGGTCTGGTTGATGAACTGGATTTAGGGGTGAGAAAAGAGGGCTAGATTTTTGGTCTAAGCAACTGGATAGATGATGAGAGAAAAGGATTAGAAATACACTTTTGGGAGCCATCAGCATATAGATGGGTAAAATAACCAAGGGAGAGAGTGTGGAGAGAAAGGGTCCCAGGACTGAGCCCTAAAATAACTCAATATTTAAATGTCAAGCAGGGGAGGAAGGGAAGCCAGGAAAGGACATTGAGAAGTAGTCCTTGATGTAGGAGGAAATCGAGAAGCACATGTCACAAAGCCAAGACAGTTTCTCTTTCAATTGCTGCTGAGAGATCAAGAAAGTTGAGGTCAGAAAAATCAACCTTTGGATTTGGCAAGATGGAGGGCTCAGGTAATTTTCACAAGAGCCATTTCTGTAGATGAGTGAGGATGAAAGCCCAACAGAATGGTTGAGAGAATGAGGAGATAAAGGACACTTTCAAGACGTTTTGTTGTGATGGGAAGCAGAAACGGAGCAAACGGTGGACACATACGTGGGGTCAAGGGATTTTTAAAGATGTATAAATTCAAACAGGTTTGTATGTTTGTTACACTTCCCTCTGTGTAACGGAGATGAAAAAAAGAGAAAGAATTCACTCAAGGTAATATGAATAAGGCCTGGAGGGACTGCCGCCCATCAAGGGAGCAGTGATGATTCAAAATCCGCCTTTATTTTTATTGACGAGACAAGGAAGTTTCACAAGAAAAATCAGTTGATTCAATCATCAAAGAAGGACATAAAGGGGCCGGCCCTGTGGCTCACTCGGGAGAGTGCGGCGCTGGCCGGCCCCGTGGCTCACTCAGGAGAGTGCGGCGCTGGTAGCGCTGAGGCCGCGGGTTCGGATCCTATATAGGGATGACCGGTGCGCTCACTGGCTGAGCGTGGTGCGAACTGCACCGTGAGGAGGGTTGCGATCCCCTTACCGGTCACAAAAACAAACAAACAAACAAAAAAAGAAGGACATAAAAACAGGCAGTGTAAAATTAGTAACAGCAGTAAATTAACAATGTGACATTCCAGAATGCAATTTGTAAAAAGCTAAGTTGACCCACCAACAAACAGCTTGTCCTTAGTAAACATTTTCTTTTTCACATTCTTCCTACAGCAATTTCCTTAGCATATTTAAACAGCATTTAAGTAGTTTCCCTAACATATCTTAAGAACAATCAGTAGGTTAAACAGTCAATAGTCCTTCAAGCCGGAATCAAATCAGCGACCTAAAACAGTCAAAGTACACAATCCCATCCCTAAACAGTAATTAGAATTGATTAGATGGCTTTTGGCAAACTTATCTGTGGACTATTGCCCCCTACTCGAGAACCTTTTAGCTCCATACCTGGATTACCTACAAATCTAGAGAATCAAGATTTCTAACCCACTCCATATGTTGACAGAAAATGCTCTAGTAAAGAGAGAAAAATTAGTGATGATGGCTTGGACTACTGTAATATACATGAATGTTTTTCAAGTTGCAGTTTAAACCCCATCCACGGGCTGCAAAATTAATTCGGTGGGTCAACATTCTTTTTAGTAAAAGAGAGCAGACAATATCAGAGTGTACTGCATACAGTAAAAGCATCGTTTCTTGAAACTTTTATTTGTTACATGTACATGTTCCATTAAAAAAAAAGTCTGAAAAATAGCAGTACGTGAGGCAAAAGAACATAAAAGAAAACGTATTAAGTAATCAGAGCCACAGAGAACACAATAAAGGTATGCCTGCAAGCTAATGTCAACCATGCAAAAACTCACATACAGAGTAGATGCAAAAACTTCCATTTACACGCAGTACAACGAGCAAACATGGAAAAGACCATGTGGAGCTGAATTGTTAGAATGGCGTTTACTCCGTCCTATACGCGCACACACACGCCACACCCCGTGTGGTCCCAGTCCTGGCTCATGCAATTCTTTCTCCCCAGAAAGCCCGCCCCTTCCCTCACAGGGCTAACTGCTCCTCTTCAAACTCAGACAGCACCTCTTCCGAGTTAGGGCTCCCCAGGAGCCCACTGCCCCAAGCGCAGCTGTATCCCAGGATTCATCCGTGTCTCCTCCCACACCCTCAGGGCGGACGGACGCAGGGCTGTACAGCCTAAGTCATCGCTCGGATATCAGGCCGGCCTCCCCGCTACTGCGGCCTAGCAAACGCTGGTAAATGAATGAGGGAGAGAGGAGGCACATTCGAAGGCAGCGGGACCCTGTGGCACTCGGCCCCGGGTGGCAGGCACGGCGTGTGGGTGGACAGCGAAGGCTCTAAAGGGCAGAGCAGCAGTCCCTTTCTTCTGTGCCCAGCCCACAGGCCGGTAGGAGGGCTACCCCGTCCCCAGCCGCGCGCCTCGGCCCAAAGCCCGGAACGCGCCCCCAGGCGGCTCACACTTCCATGTCGCCCTCGCGTCGCCGCCCCCGGCCACCAGCGGACGAGGAGGCTCCCACGGCGCCGCCGCTACCGCCACCAACCCCGAGCCGCCGGGGTCATTGGCTCGCGCGCCGCGGGGCACGCCGGGACCGCCGCGCTGCACGCCGGGATCGCCGCGCTGCACGCCGGGAGCCTGGAGGACCCCGGGGTCTGCGCCCTACCTGGCGCCCCTCGCCACGGCGGTCCTGTGTCCTTCGCCCAGCCGGGCTTTAGACTGTTAGGCGTTTGTGGTCGGGATTTATTGCGTGTTTTCGTGGTGAAGGTTTTACCAAAGTATTAATAAGCTAGGGGTTCGAAGACGTTGTCGGGTTAGTAGGCTTCTGCCTCGTTATGATTCCGCAGTCAGTGTCTGTCTCAGGTGTGGGTGTTGGTCACCGGCTCTGTTCAAGTTAATGGAAAGTGGGCGAGCCTGCACTTCTGGTCACTCTTCCGTACGTGTGCTATGATTGAATAAAAGATGAAAAAAATCTCAGCCCCCATTCTCCCTGTGCCCATTCTTTCTTGGGAGCTATGGCATAAAAGTATAAAGATCCTTAGCAACAGGCTAAGTGTCTGACTTTAGCTTTTCTGGGAATTTGTCCGAAGGCAATTATCAGATGCTAAAAGAAAGATGCACGTGTGGTGATGTTTTTGCTGGGAAATAGCCTAAATGCCCAGTAGTAGGGGATTGGTAAATCATGTTTTAGCCCTTCAGCATAATACAGTCATGAGGAATGCAGCATATTTGGTATGCTGGGGAAATGCACAAGATAGGTGGGGTGTTTTTGTTTTGTGTTGTTGTTTTTGGTGGCTGGCCCGTACAGGGATCTGAACCCTGGACCTTGGTGTTATCAGCACCAAGCTCTACCTATTGAACTAACTGGCCAGCCCCCAGGACTTTTAAAAGACATGGGGTGTGACCTAAAAAAAAAAAAAAAAAAAAAAGAGAGATGATGGTTGGATGCTAGATCAGCAATGTACCTTGTATGGCCCTTGAGTTTCATACGGCCTTAACTGTTAAGAGGAAAGATTGGAAGCTCCCACTATGGTTTAACTCTTGAATATGTCCAGATGTTAATGTTTAGTGGTTCATGGAACAGTACCAATCTTCTCATTCACATTTTGAAATTTACTAGAATGGATAATCCAAGTCATAAGAATGATTTCCCCCATAGGACACAATAATGTCATTTTCATTTGGAAGGAAAACAAAAATGTCACCTGAAAAATTCTGATTTTTTTAATTGCTTCTCATAACACCATTGCACTAGATGATGTTTTTAGTCTCTGCATGTTGAATGTTGTTTCTATTTCCTCATTAGAATAATAGATACTAAGCCTAGAAATTTGAAATTGTTGTCACAGGAAGCTTCTACCTCTAGATTAGTCATTTTCTTCTCTTAGTCCAGCATCGGTTGGATCTCAGGAGAGGCTGTCAAAAGAACAGAGGCAATTTCTATTCTAGTTGCAGGAAGAACATTTCTCATAGTACAGAGAAGAACAGAGCCAATTGTAATACATAATCAAAGCCTTTTCCAAAGTACTTACTTTCCCAGCAACCAAAATCATCACCTCCACAAATGGATGTCCCCAATGAATAAGTCTTGAACAAACTTTAGTCAGGCTTCTGAATCTTCTCGTAGGCTCATCTCTATCTCCTTATAAAATCCTATTTTAGCAAAGATGCCTGCTAAGTCAGTTCAGCCAGAGCCCCCCATCTTTGATAGCTGATCAGGTTCCCCGTGATGTCTGATCATCCTGGCCTGTCTTCGGCAAGAATCCTGTTAGATCAGTTTAGCTGGAATCCCCCTTACCCCTGATGTTTCTTGGTGATTTTTCTATCCACTTACGCCCACCCTGCTCCTTGGCTATAAATTTCCACTTGCCCATGCTGTATTCAGAGTTGAGCCCAATCTCTCTCTCCCACTGCAAGACCCTGTTGCAGTGGTCCCTCTACCGATCATGATGGTCCTGAAAAAAGTCTGCCTTACCATGCTTTAACAAGTATCATTGAATTCTTTAACAGTAACAACAGCTTTTACTTAGAAAACAATGATTATTTCTAGTGGAGGTGGCCAAAAATCAGATACCAGATTCTACATTCCATGAGAACAAAGACCTCCCTACTATGTCCCTAGGAAATGACATAGAGTCGGGCAGTTGGTAGGAACTTGATGATATTTTGGTGAATGAATAAATACATGAACTGGTAGGATAGTTTTTTGAAACGTTTCCCATCTGTACTTCTAATGGTGAGAGTGCCCCCTGCTGGGAGAATGGATATTACATACACTACGGCTCCTAATTTATAAAGCACAGGTATGTTAGGTAGTACTTATAAAGTGCCTGGCATATGGTAAGTTGCTCAACAAATGACACTACAACCATGACACTCTAGGAGGTAGATTCCATTATTAGTCACTTTTTACAACTGGAGAAACGAGGCAGGCCTGGAAAGATTATAATTTACCCAAGGTCACTCATCTAGGAACTTGTCCAGTGGGGATTGAATCCCAGGCAATCTGAACAAATACAAGAAGCATATTAAATAGTGACAGATGATTGAATAAATANAAAAAAAAAAAAAAAAAAAAAAAATGCAGAGGAAAAGAAATACCTAAGGGTATTGGAGGTAGAACTACCTGATTTACTACATTTTATGCCTTTTAAAAAACAGGACTGGGCTGACCGGGTAGCTTAGTTAGTTAGAGCTGGTGCTGTTAACACCAAGGTCCAGGGTTCAGTCCCCAGCTGCCAAAACAACAACAACAACAAATGAACAGCGCTGAGGGGGAGGTGATGTATATTATCTTCGAAGACTGGAAGGAACTATGCCAAAATATTAACAGTAGCAGGTGTCTTTGGATGATGAGTCAATTTTTGGCTTTTTTCTGCTTTTTTATATTTACATGTTCTGTCAGTGATTTACTAAACTTGTTCTTTTTTGCAAGGCTAAAGACCGTTTTTGCAAGGTTAAGCACTTTGTTATTCCATGATATTAACAGTTAATGGTGCAAGCTTTTGCAGTCAGACAGCCTGTGATCTGTTTACCTCCATCACTTTTTTAGAGGCTGTTTGACCTTGGGGAGATTACTCAACTTCTCCTAACCTCTGTTCTCTAATTTATAAAGCACAGGTATGTTAGGTAGTACTTATAAAGTGCCTGGCACATGGTAAGTTGCTCAACAAATGACACTACAACCATGACACTCTAGGAGGTAGATTCCATTATTAGTCACTTTTTACAACTGGAAAAACGAGGCAGGCCTGGAAAGATTATAATTTACCCAAGGTCACTCATCTAGGAACTTGTCCAGTGGGGATTGAACCCCAGGCAATCTGAACAAATACAAGAAGCATATTAAATAGTGACAGATGATTGAATAAATTAAATGCCCTATACTCATACAATGGAATACTATTTAGTAATAAAAAAGAATAAAGTACTGATACAAGGTACAACATGGATGACCCTCAAAAACATTATGCAAAGTGAAAGAAGCCAGACACAAAAGATGACATATTATATGATTCATCTATGTGAAATGTCCATGAAGAGACAAATCTATGAAGACAAAGTATATTAATGGTCGCTTAGAACTAGGAGAGGTGCAGGGGCAGGGATGGGGAGTGACGGCTAATGGTTACCAAGCTTCTTTTGGGGGAGACAAAAGTGTCCTAAAAGAGTGGTGATATTTGCACAACCCTGTTAGTGTACGAAAAAACATTGAATTGTACACTTTAAATGGGTGAATTGTATGATATGTCAATAAAGCTCTTAAAAATTGTTTACTGGTGGTTGCCTCTGGGAGTGAATTGGAAGAAAAGTGAGAGGGATTTTTGACATTTAACTTTACACATTCTGTATTTAAACTTTTCTTCAATTAACATTTTTAAGTTACAAAAATATTTTTTTTAAAAAAACAACTAATTTGCTTTAAAAGTCAACAAGTAAATATAATCCCACCCTGGGCCCAACTGACCTGATCTGTGTGGAGAGTTCCCTGTGTGTCCCTTGACAACAGTGAGCCCCACAAAGAAGTGCTAAAGATGCTCATTGTGTTATTCACTCAACAAACATGTTCACTCAACAAATCTGATACAAATGTGAATAACATCCATCCTCTGCCCTGGCTAGTTGACAGCCTAGTTGTGAAACCAGCTCCGGACGTAGTGACACAGTACATTGGACGCAGTGGAGCAGAGGGGGATGACTAATAAGGTGGAGAGGCGTCCCAAAGCCAGGGTGTTTGAACTGGGTGGGGGAGGAGCCCAGGCTTCCAGGATTGGCTTCTGAGGAAGCGACGCTAGTGCCTCTTGGGGCCCCATGATGAAATGTCTCAAGTGTGACTTAGTGTGGGGAGCAGGGTGGGACTCACTTTCAAATGACACCTGTCTGGGTACCTGCTCATCCACGTATTTTTCTGATAGATTGGTGATTGTCCTGAAGCAATTGTTAATTTTTTTTAAGTCATAGACTGNTCACTTTTTTAGAGGCTGTTTGACCTTGGGGAGATTACTCAACTTCTCCTAACCTCTGTTCCCTAATTTATAAAGCACAGGTATGTTAGGTAGTACTTATAAAGTGCCTGGCATATGGTAAGTTGCTCAACAAATGACACTACAACCATGACACTCTAGGAGGTAGATTCCATTATTAGTCACTTTTTACAACTGGAGAAACGAGGCAGGCCTGGAAAGATTATAATTTACCCAAGGTCACTCATCTAGGAACTTGTCCAGTGGGGATTGAATCCCAGGCAATCTGAACAAATACAAGAAGCATATTAAATAGTGACAGATGATTGAATAAATAAAATGCACTATACTCATACAATGGAATACTATTTAGTAATAAAAAAGAATTAAGTACTGATACAAGGTACAACATGGATGACCCTCAAAAACATTATGCAAAGTGAAAGAAGCCAGACACAAAAGATGACATATTATACGATTCATCTATGTGAAATGTCCAAGAAGAGACAAATCTATGAAGATAAAGTATATTAATGGTCGTTTAGGACTAGGAGAGGTGCAGGGGCAGGGATGGGGAGTGACGGCTAATGGTTACCAAGCTTCTTTTGGGGGAGACAAAAGTGTCCTAAAAGTAGAGTGGTGATATTTGCATAACCCTGTTAGTGTACTAAAAAACGTTGAATTGTACACTTTAAATGGGTGAATTGTATGATATGTCAATAAAGCTGTTAAAAATTGTTTACTGGTGGTTGCCTCTGGGAGTGGATTGGAAGAAAAGTGAGAGGGATTTTTGACATTTAACTTTACACATTCTGTATTTAAACTTTTCTTCAATTAACATTTTTAAGTTACAAAAAAAATTTTTTTAAACTAATTTGCTTTAAAAGTCAACAAGTAAATATAATCCCACCCCGGGCCCAACTGACCTGATATGTGTGGAGAGTTCCCTGTGTGTCCCTTGATGACAGTGAGCCCCACAAAGAAGTGCTAAAGATGCTCATTGTGTTATTCACTCAACAAATCTGATACAAGTGTGAATAACATCCATCCTCCGCCCTGGCTAGTTGACAGCCTAGTTGTGAAACCAGCTCCAGACATAGTGACACAGTACATTGGACGCAGTGGAGCAGAGGGGGATGACTAATGAGGTGGAGAGGCGTCCCAAAGCCAGGGTGTTTGGACTGGGTGGGGGAGGAGCCCAGGCTTCCGGGATTGGCTTTTGAGGAAGCGACGCTAGTGCCTCTTGGGGCCCCATGATGAAATGTCTCAAGTGTGACTTAGTGTGGGGAGCAGGGTGGGACTCACTTTCAAATGGCACCTGTCTGGGTACCTGCTCACCCACGTACTTTTCTGATAGATTGGTGATTGTCCTGAAGCAATTGTTAATTTTTTTTAAGTCATAGACTGTTTTTATAGCAGTTTTAGTTTACAGAAAAATTGAGCACAAGTACAGTTCACATACATCCCCTCCCCCCCACGGTTTCTTCTATTATTAACATCTTGCAATAGTGTGGACCATTTATTACAATTACCAGCCAATATCAATACATTATTATTAACTAAAGTTTACATTAAGGTTCATTCTGTCTTGTATTGTTAGATATTTTAAATAATCCCCCAACTGGGTCATCAGTGACCTTGTTGGAGACCTTTCAGTGGTGAAGCAATTGATGATGATTAGAGTAATATCAATAATGATAATAATCTCCTTTAAATATAATGCTGTCAAGTTTCTAATGATGTGGAAATGCAGCAATAAACAGATAAATGTAAACTAAACAGTCTATAGTTTCAGTGTCTCAATTAGGCATGTTAAAAATAATACCAGGTACACGGGCCGGGCCCGTGGCGCACTCGGGAGAGTGCAGCGCTGGGAGCACAGCGACGCTCCTGCCACAGGTTCGGATCCTATATAGGAATGGCCGGTGAGCAAGGGTTGCGATCCCCTTACCGGTCATGAAAAAGACAAAATAATAATAATAATAATAATAATACCAGATACAGAAGGAAGAGAAGGAGAGGTACGAGAAAGGACAGTTTTAGAGGGGAAAGAGGACTTCTGCTGGGGGAACTGGGAGAATCAAAGG
>NW_007729534.1:111417-117639 GCF_000696425.1 Galeopterus variegatus | reverse complement strand
GTTTTTATAGCAGTTTTAGTTTACAGAAAAATTGAGCACAAGTACAGTTCACATACATCCCCTCCCCCCCACGGTTTCTTCTATTATTAACATCTTGCAATAGTGTGGACCATTTATTACAATTACCAGCCAATATCAATACATTATTATTAACTAAAGTTTACATTAAGGTTCATTCTGTCTTGTATTGTTAGATATTTTAAATAATCCCCCAACTGGGTCATCAGTGACCTTGTTGGAGACCTTTCAGTGGTGAAGCAATTGATGATGATTAGAGTAATATCAATAATGCTAATAATCTCCTTTAAATATAATGCTGTCAAGTTTCTAATGATGTGGAAAAGCAGCAATAAACAGATAAATGTAAACTAAACAGTCTATAGTTTCAGTGTCTCAATTAGGCATGTTAAAAATAATACCAGGTACACGGGCCGGCCCCGTGGCGCACTCGGGACAGTGCAGCGCTGGGAGCACAGCGACGCTCCTGCCACGGGTTCGGATCCTATATAGGAATGGCCGGTGAGCAAGGGTTGCGATCCCCTTACCGGTCATGAGCCCGTGGCGCACTCGGGAGAGTGCAGCGCTGGGAGCACAGCGACGCTCCTGCCACAGGTTCGGATCCTATATAGGAATGGCCGGTGAGCAAGGGTTGCGATCCCCTTACCGGTCATGAAAAAGACAAAATAATAATAATAATAATAATAATAATAATAATAATAATAATAATAATAATAATACCAGATACAGAAGGAAGAGAAGGAGAGGTATGAGAAAGGACAGTTTTAGAGGGGAAAGAGGACTTCTGCTGGGGGAACTGGGAGAATCAAAGGCCAGATACAGAAGGAAGAGAAGGAGAGGTACGAGAAAGGACAGTTTTAGAGGGGAAAGAGGACTTCTGCTGGGGGAACTGGGAGAATCAAAGGTGGTGTTTGGGCTGAGCCTGAAGAGTAGGTAGAATCTGGCCTGTGTTTTAAGCTAAGTGCCAGGGAAGCAAAGAATGAGACGGTGGAGCCACATGTGTCAACTAAAGGGTGTGGAGTGAAGTGGATGAGGACACAAGCCCAGGAGAGAAACCAGAATTCCGCTGTGGAAGGCAAAGAGTCAGGAGGGACCAGGTGGGCTTGTGAGCAGGAGAGAGACCTGGCCAGCACCTGCCACTGGGTCAGCACAACCTGCAGGGCCGCAGAACCTCAAGAAAATGGACAGGCACAGAAAATGGTCTCCTTGGAGATGAGGCTGTCCTTGGTGGTGCTAAGAGCCCAGCCCTGGCCAGACCAACAGCCCCAAGAGTCAGGTGGGGATATTCACAGTTGTCAGGAAAAGGGAGGAAACTGAGCACGGCTCCATAAAACACATCCTCCTGGCACCCCTGCTTTGAGCACCCTGCTCTTCTCAGAGGTTCCCAGCCTGCACGTGCCAGCCTTCCTCCTCCCATCTTTTCTACATTAGGCCGTAGTAAAATAATACAGTGCTCATAATCAGCACTGCTGAAGTGCGAGTGCCTGCTCTGCGCCAGGTGCAGCCTTGGACAGCATAGTCTTACATCTCTCAAGAGTTCTGGGAGGTAAGCCCTCTGCTCAGCCCCACTTCACAGAGAGGAAAGTGAAGCCCAGAGGGGAGTTAGGAAGTGACAGAGCCAGCGTTTTCACTCTGCTTTAGTCAACTCCAGTGCCCTTGTGCACAAGCACCACCCCAACCTTAACTTCCCAGTTTTAGGGCCTGCCAAAATTAGGGATGCCTGCTTGTTCTGCACTAGAGCCTTCCTCAGTTGGTTTTTTTTTTTTTTAAGAAAATGTAATTTTATTAATATTATCTTTTACATTATAGGATGTTGTTGTGGAGCAGTTGGGAGGGAGGAGGAGAGGGGAAAGGGGAAGAAAGAGGAAGGAGGAAGGGTGGGATTGAGGCCTGTGGCACACCCCTCATTCCCATGGGAGAGACCAGGGGACTTCCAGTGCTGTCTTGGTCATTGCCGTGCTGGGTGCAGATGTCAGGGGGATATGGCAAAAGCCCTTGCCCCCCACCATCCCAGCTTGGGAACGCTTGCCGCTGGGCTGGCTGCAGGTGTCAGAGGGGTGTGGCCAAGGCCCAAGCCCCCCCCACCTTCCCGGCTCTCTTCCTCAGTTGTTTTGATTGCATCAAGCTGAAAATTTCAGGGGAGAGAGACCAGGCACGGTTTCCTCTCTTTCAATGCAGTAAATCCTGCACAGCACTCAGCACCTGCTGCTGGCGATGTCCTTCATCATCTGAACAGTCCTGGACCACCAACCTGGCAATGAACGTGGACACAAAAGGGTTGCCTATAGTCAGAGCCCTGAAGGAAACACCAGCAAAGTAGGGTGAGTTTGTGATCCCTTTATTACCATCGTGGGAGCAGGAATTGTAAACCCCTGGTGACATCCAATCATAGGCTGTATTCCAGGGGACACACAGGAAGGAATGAGGCAGTAGAGTGAGGTGGTTACGGATGTGGGCTTTTTAGCCACAGCCTGAGTTGCATGACGTCCACATACCACCTTATACTTGAAGCCTTCAGAAATCCTGTTTCCTTACTTTGGATATGCAGGATAATATAGTCAACTTTTTGCTTGTTGTGGGTTTGGTTTTGTTTTTTGGGGGGTGGGCATGCATCCCACTTGCCAGTTGCTATTCTAAGCACAACATGCTGCAGCAGAGTGGGCTGCTGCTATTTCCAGTCCCTGATGAAATAGGAGGTGCATAAGCCCCCTGGGGTCAGGTTTCAGGCCACTCACCTGAGTCTCAAACCACTCCCCTCCGACTCAAGCCCCTCCTCTGAGTCCTGAACTGCATCTGTTTCATTGCAGCATCTATTTTTCAGTACCAGCAGGTGGAGATTGAGACCTCAAGGGGCAGACTAGTAATTCCTGTGGCTGAACATGCTCAGTAAAAAGGAGTTTATCCTTTGAATGATTTCCCACCAGAGATGCTAGAGAGCACCTAGAATATTCTAAGTGCATTTAGTGTATGTGATGGAATTTGACCAGTGAGCATGCTCCAAAGAGACCAACTGAGCATGTGCAAGGCTATGTCACATAACCTGTTACATAACTGGGACCCCCCCCCCCCTTAGTTGAATATTCACTAGATAGCAAGAATATGTATAGATAGCCAGACTATAAAAGTTGAATCCAGGAAGAAGGTGGAGCTGTTGCTTGCTCTCTCTGGAGTCAGCCCACACTTTGCCTGTGAGGTGTGTATTTCTTATTTTTTGTGTGACACTTGCCTTTAGCAGGCTGCTGTTCACTCTGGAGCTAGCCTGAACTTTAGCTGTAAAGTGTGTATTTCTTACCTTTGTATTAAACTTGCTGCCGCCGCAGCTCAGTCCCTGGAGTTAGGCTGTGCTTTCCCTGTGAAGTCTGTATTTTTTATTCTTTACATTAAACTTTTTCAGTTCCAGTTGGGACTATGCTCTTGAATTCTTCTCTGTGGTGGAGTCAAGAACCTGGTAGAAGACGGGGCGGGTTGAGGTCAGCTATGGGACCTCCCCAGACCTTCTCCTCCAGTATCACTGAGACCTGGCTTCCTGCCTGATGCCATTGCTGCAGATGCCTAGGGCTACATTAGTTTATCTTCATTCTCTGGCTGCTGTGGTCTGTGGGGCTAGATGGGAGGACAGAATAACAGGCACCATATTCCACTCAGGATTGCCACTTTTACTTTGCAACCAAGCAGGAGCCTCTCCTCTGCACTCCTAGGAGGGGCCTCTTTCCTGGAGGTCCCTGGTCCTGAATGGGCTTGCCCCCAACTCCCACCCAGGCCTCTAGGCAGGACTGCCTCCTGGGGCCTCAGCCACATGCTTCTCCCAACAAACTTATATGGCCCGTGAAATGTGCTTTGAGCACTGTCTGGCACTTAATAAGCACTGCATGAGAAGGCTTATCAATAAATCCCCTATATATTTTAGTCTGGTATAATTTGTGTAACATGGGGATTAAGAAAACAAATTCTAATGTCAGACTGCTGGCCTTGGTTTGGATCCTGGCTCTACCGCTAAGTTCTTGACCACTGGCAAGTAGCTTAAACTTCTAAGCATCTAATTTTCTAAATTTCCTTATCTGTAAAATAGTAATAATTATGTCTACTTCCTGAGAGAATGAAATGTGTTAATAAACACGCAGTGGTTCTAAAACATGTCTGAAAATTCCTTGACACTCCTCCTGGGTGGAGACTAATTAATTCCTCCCCACCTTGAATATGGGCTGGCCTTAGAGACTCACTTCTAAAGAATAGAACGTGCTGGAGGTGACGCTGCATGACCACTGAGGCTGGGTCAGAAAAGACGATGCAGCTCCCACCTGGCTCTCTCTGGGGGCGTGGGCCGTGGGAGTCCTGAACCAGCTTACAGGAAGCCCATCTACCCTCAACACCATGCTGGAGGACCACACGGAGAGACGCAGTGACTGAGAGATGCGTGAGAAGCCCAACCGTTCTGGCCCCCAGCCATACGAATCTTCCCAGCCCTGGAACAGACGTGTGACTGAGAAGCCTTTAAAATGACCCCTGCCCCAGCCAGTGTCTGGCTGCAACCACATGAGAAACTCTAAGCGAGAACCTCCCAGCTGAGCCTGTTCAACCCCTAGAATTATCAGAGGTAATGAGAATTATGACAGTGTTGTTTTGCAAGTTGGTATGTTCTGTTACACAGCAACAGACAACAGATGTACACATCAAATACTTTAAACATAGGGCCGAGCCCGTGGCGCACTCGGGAGAGTGTGGCGCTGGGAGCGCAGCAGCGCTCCCGCCGCAGGTTCAGATCCTATATAGGGATGGCCGGTGCGCTCACTGGCTGAGCGCGGTGTGGCCGGTCTAAAAAAAAAAAGGACAAAAAAAAAAAAAAAAAAACTTTAAACATAAAAAACACTGAATAAATAGTAGTCCTAATTATTTTTATTATGATTTCAAACCAGCTTTATCCTGGCCCACCAAGTCTTTATTTATTAATAATAGCAGCTACCATTTACTGAATACTTAGTATAAATCAGGCATATACAGAGGATTTCTTCCTCATTCAACAGCCAGTGCATAGGTATCATTAGCCTCTTTTTCCTGAAGCATGGAGGGGTCAAGTCACTTATCCAGCACCACAACCAGGGAGTGATGCAGCTCAGATTCAGCCTTGATTTCTCTGCCTCGCAGAGCCTGTCCTGGAGCACACTCCTAGGTGGTAGCCGTTACTTAGGCTCTTCTAAAGTGCTGCTAGTGGAGAGGCCTTAGCTGGGTCACCAACAACTGTCTCCATAAAGAACTGACAGGACAGGGGCTCCTGCTGTCCCCTGCAGCATTCCTTCAGACCACTCCCACACACTCAACACCATGTATGCGTGCTCAGTCTTTTTAACTTTTTTGGCAGCTGGCTGGTACAGGGCTTGAACCCTGGATCTCGGTGTTATCAGCACCATGCTCTAACCAGTGGAGCTACCCAACCAGCCCCCTATATGCTCAACCTTAATTCAGCAGATGAAGAGTACAGCAACCCACAGGCCTGGAGACTCCTTGTCAAATTTCTGTTTTCACTATAAGGGCTGGAAAGGCAGGTGGTTGTCATGTGAGATTTAGTAATGATTCCATCAGCCAGTTGTTCATTACCCTGGCCCCTTAGGTAATTAAGTTCTGACAGATCGACTCCTGGCATGCTCCCCAGGCAGATGCCACTGCTGCCCTGCACAGAGCACCGGCTCTGCGGCCAGACTGCTGCGTTCACCTTCCAGCTCTGCGACTTCACGGCTGCGTGTCTTTGGGCAAATCACTTAATCTCTCCCGGGCTCAGTTTCCTCCTTGGCAGGATGGGAGTAACTCTAGCATTGACCTCAAGGGGTGGTTGTGAGGATTTAAGGAGATAATCAACCTGGGATGTTTAACACAGTGCCTAGCACAGTGTTAGGACTCATGAAATGTTAGCTATTGTTGTTATTGTGTTTATTGCCCTATTCATACAGAGAAAATGCCTCAGCCTAACTCTAAATTTCTTCAACTTGTTTTCCTCTCCTTAGGCAGGAGTCAGAACTCAGCATTTCCCAGGGCAATGCTCAGGGACTGTGAGTAAGTTGAGAACCTCTCCCTCTCCTCCTTGTCTACCTCTCCCTGGAAGCGTAGTTGTTATATCAGTGACAGCAATGACGGCACATTTACTGAGTGCTGATTATGCAGTGCAGACATAGTCCTGAGGTTCTACATATATCATTAACTTGGATTCTCATA
>NW_007729534.1:108500-110417 GCF_000696425.1 Galeopterus variegatus | reverse complement strand
ACTGCTGCCCTGCACAGAGCACCGGCTCTGCGGCCAGACTGCTGCGTTCACCTTCCAGCTCTGCGACTTCACGGCTGCGTGTCTTTGGGCAAATCACTTAATTTCTCCCGGGCTCAGTTTCCTCCTTGGCAGGATGGGAGTAACTCTAGCATTGACCTCAAGGGGTGGTTGTGAGGATTTAAGGAGATAATCAACCTGGGATGTTTAACACAGTGCCTAGCACAGTGTTAGGACTCATGAAATGTTAGCTATTGTTGTTATTGTGTTTATTGCCCTATTCATACAGAGAAAATGCCTCAGCCTAACTCTAAATTTCTTCAACTTGTTTTCCTCTCCTTAGGCAGGAGTCAGAACTCAGCATTTCCCAGGGCAATGCTCAGGGACTGTGAGTAAGTTGAGAACCTCTCCCTCTCCTCCTTGTCTACCTCTCCCTGGAAGCGTAGTTGTTATATCAGTGACAGCAATGACGGCACATTTACTGAGTGCTGATTATGCAGTGCAGACATAGTCCTGAGGTTCTACATATATCATTAACTTGGATTCTCATAACAAATCATACAAGCAGGTATTTTTACTCAATAATATTCATTCATTTTTTTTCATTCAACAAATTGTAGTACGCTCCTTCAATGTTCTAGGTGCTTGAAGTACATTAGAGAACAAAACAGACAGAAATCCCTGCTACACTCCAGTGTGCAGGGCCACTCACAAATAAACAGATGGATGACAAACATAGTAAGTGCTGTGGAGGGAAATAAAGGTGAGAAGGCAGAGGGAAGAAGAGGAGCAAATTGCTCCCTTAAACAGAGAGATCTAGGAAAGTCCTCACTCCTATGAGAAGGTAAGGTGGGCAGTGACACGAAGAAGGTGAGGGAGTGAGGCATGGAGATCTGGGGCAACATCCCAGNGTGGGCAGTGACACGAAGAAGGTGAGGGAGTGAGGCATGGAGATCTGGGGCAACATCCCAGACAAGGGGAAGCACAAGGTGTGTGTAGACCCCAGGGTGGGCACGTGCCTGGGTGTCTGAAGAACACAGGCAGCCAGCGTGGCTGGAGCGGGCAGTGACTGAGTGACCAGGAGGGCCTGGAGAAGAAGGTAGAGAGCTCAGGACAGCAGGAGCAGGGCAGGTCACTGCAGTGCTGTGCAGGCCAAGGCGGGACATTGGCTTCCACTCTAGATGAAATGTGGAGTCACAGGAGAGTTTAGGCAGAGGTGTGGCATGGTCTAACAAATTTTGAAAGCATGCCTCTGGCTGCTGGAAGGGCCAGGGTGGAGCACGATGGCAGTGAGAAGACTTTGTGATAACTCAGGGGGGAGATGGATGCAGTGGAAGTGGAAGAAGGGTCAGATTCTGGATGTAATTTGAATAGAACAGTACGATTACAGGACTGACTTGATGCGGGTTTGAGGGAAAGACTCCAAAGTTTTGGGCCTGAGTGACTAGCTGGATGGAGTCACCATTCACTATCATGGGCAGGACAACCCAAGGCCACGCCTGGAGGAAAATCAAGGGTACAGTTTTGGACATTGCTATGGACTGGATGTTTGTGTGCCCCCAAATTCATACGTTGGCCCTAATCCCCTATGTGATAGTATTTGGAGGCAGGGTCCTTGGGAGGTGATTAGGTTTTAGAACAGAGCCCTCAGGAATGGGATGAGTGCCCTTATAAGAGATCCCTGGGCTGAAGGGATAACTGAGCTGGTTAGAACGTGGTGCTGATAATGCCAAGGTCCAGGGTTTGATCACTGTGCAGTCCAGCTGCCAGAGAAAATAAGTAAATAAACAAATAAATAAATAAATAAGATTCTGAGAAGCAAAAGGAGGCAGCAGCACTGGGGGGTAGGTGAGTGGAAATGAGTGGGTGGCTGGGTGAGTTCACCCCTACCAGGAGCTGAGAGGCTGGGGCCTACCTCAC
>NW_007729534.1:100463-107744 GCF_000696425.1 Galeopterus variegatus | reverse complement strand
AGCCCAGATATCAGTGTGCCCTCTATGTTCTTTGTTGAAAAAAGCCCTCAGAACCATGTCCATGACCACCATTATTAATCCATTCATTAGAGCGTGCTCCTCAGAATCTAATCACCTCTTCAAGGCTCCACCTTTCAATTGCCATAATAGGATTTCCCACCCTCTTAACAGTCACAGTGGGGATCAAGCTTCTAAAACATAAGATTTGGGGGACACAATTCAATCCATATCAGGGAGTCAATACATCCTGAAACTTAGTTTTAAAAATAATGGCAGATTCAGAATTATAGGGCAGAGGCCTGGCCTCCAGGGGTTTGTCTTCAAGATGTCAGGGTAGACCAACTGGAATATTTGAACATGGTGATGGTGAGATCACCACAGCCCCAAGAGATTGCAGATGTCAGCGTCCAGATGCACATCCCCAGCAGAGCGGGAATGTAAGGGACAGTGGCTGGTGTGCACTGCTACAGGACTGTGCTATGGAGACGTCATCTGCGTGATGCTCAGTGTTGAAGTGGGTGGGCTTTTAGGAGTAATGCAGCAGCTGTCATCTTTTGAAATGGAGTTCAACACACAGCTGCATTGCAAAGGGCTCTGCTGGCCTTGCCCCTTCAGCCGGTCTTAAATGGGTGTCAGCAAGCAGAAAAATTAAAAGATAGAAGGCTTGACTTTAACAGAGAGGGTGAGGGATTCCTCTGGATTGCAGGCCACATCTCATGGACCCCTGGCTCTGATCCCCCATCCCAGAAAAAGAGGAAGAAGCAGAACAGACTAGTTTTGAATAAAGTCAGGATGCATGTATGCATGCTGAATCACAGGAGTGGTGTTGAGGCTACTGAGAAGAAATCCATGCAACCACCTTGGGTTTTGTTTATTAGGCATCAGTCAAACCAGTCAGGTCACTCAGAACAGCAAAAAAAGTTTAAAACGGGGGGGAGGGAAACCATCTTTTTAAACAAAAATAATTTTCCCACAGAAAAAAAAATTAAAGATAAAAAAAGAGAGCTCCCTTACCCCTTCCACCAAGTGAGCACACATAGAACATGCCATTTATGAGGGCCAGCCCGTGGCTCACTTGGGAGAGTGTGGTGCTGATAACACCAAGGCCATGGGTTCAGATCCCTATGTAGGGATGGCTGGTGGCTCACTTGGGAGAGCGTGGTGCTGACAACACCAAGTCAATGGTTAAGATCCCCTTACCAGTCATCTTAAAAAAAAAAAAAAAAAGAACGTGCCATTTATGAACAGGGAAGCAGCCCTCACCAGACACTGAATCTGCTGGTACCTTGATCTTGGACTTTCCAGCCCCCAGAACTGTGAACAATAAATTTCTGTTGTTTATAAGCCACCCAACCTGTGGAATTTTTTATAGCAGCCCAAACAGACTAAGAAAGACATGTGGGGTTTTAGGTGTCTTTTAAACATCCAAGGGAAAAGATCAAACTTTGGATATAGAAGTTTTCTCCCATTTTACAATGAGTGACAGAGTTGGGATTTAAACCCAGGTAAATCCAACTCCACCACACTTGCCTTCTCTGTGTTTAATATCTGCCACACACTTTTGCCTCTGGGGCAAGAGTAAGTGGGGCCTGATTTACTATCACACATGAAACAACCAAAAAAATAAAAATAAAAAGACAAAATACATAAAACAGGGTTTTCAATGAAGGGAAGTTGTAACTTTGAGGAAGTTTCCAGAACATGATGCAGGGAGGAGGAGTTGAGGCAGAATCTGGCAGACTTCCTCAGTTGAGGAGACAAAGTGAAGAGCCCCCAGAGACGAAGGCCTCTAGGGTTCATAAAACAGAGTAACAGAGAGAAAACTATAAAGAGAGAGGACTCTTCTGAAGATCTACAGAAGCCCCCCCTCAAGTATTCAGCAGATTACATTCCATGCCTGCATGTGAGAAAACCGTATGAGTAGGGGAGAAAACCATCCAAAAGGATTAAAGGGAACAGCACCCTAATATGTACAGAGCTAGGAACAGTGTCTATTTCCACCAGCTAGACTGGGAGAGCTTATAACTCAATGGGTAGAGTACTCAGGAAAGTCTTTCCTCATTAGTGGAGAATAATTTGTGCTAGACTAAGCATCACTCCTGGCCTGCCTAACAAATAATGAAGGTAAGACCCAAAAGTATCAGACTGTTTCCAAGTACCTTAACTGCATCCCTCAATAAGATATATAGGAATAAAAAAGTATCTGTATTATTCCTTTTCTGTTGCTTATAACAAAATACACAGAACTGGGTACTTTGTAAGAAAATGAAATTTATTGCTTACAGTTTCAGAGGCTCGGAATTCCAAAGTCCAGGGAACACATCTGGTGAGGGTCTTGGTGGTGACTTCAGTGACACAGGATATCACATTGTGAAATGGCAGAGCAGAGAGAGCAGAGAGTAACCTCCTCATTCACTCTCTTCCTTTAAAGTCCTCAGACCCACGCCCCTGACCACCATTATTAATCCATTCACTACTGCATGTCTTACAATCCAATTACCTCTTTGAGGCTCAACCTTTCAATTACCATAATAGGATTTCCCACCCTCTTAACAGTCACAGAGAGGACTAAGTTTCTAACACATAAAACATAGGGGACACAATTCAAGCTTCAGTGAGTTTTGGGCGGACATAATTCAATACACTACAGTATCTGACACCTAACAAGATAAAATACCAATGTCTAGCATCCAATCAAATATTACTATGAATCTAAAAAGGCAGGGAAAAATGACCCATAATGAGTAGATTTCTAAAACAGAGAACAATTTGAAATAATTAGTATAACTGTATTTCATATGTTCAAAAAGTTAAGTATAGGACTTGAGTAGACATTTCTCCAAACATAGTGTACAGATATGGCTGACAGGCATATGAAAAGGTGCTCAACATCACTAATCATCAGAGAAATGCAAATCAAAACTACAGTGAGGTATCACCTCAGACCCATTAGGATAGGTACTATTTATAAAAGAAAAAAACAGGAAAGAAGAGGTATTGGTGAGGATATGAAGAAATTGAAACCCTTGTACACAGTTAGTGGGATTGTAAAATTGTAAAATAGCTATGGAAAATGTGTGGCAGTTCCTCACAAAATTAAAAATGGAATTACCAGAAACAAAGAAGGAAAATAAATTTTAAATAGAATTACCATGTGATCCAGAAGTCCCACTTCTGGGTATATATCCAAAAGAATTAAAAGTGGAAGCTCAAAGAGATATTTGCACATCCATGTTTATTCCAGCATTATTCTCAATAGCCAAAAGGTGGAAGCAACCCAATGTCCATCAACAGATGACTCAATCAAAAAAATGGGGTATACACATAAAATGGAATACTGTGTAACCTTAAAAAGGAAAGAAATTGGGCCGGCCCGATGGTGCACTGGAGAGTGCGCTGCTTGGGAGTGCGGCGGCACTCCCGCTGAGGGTTCAGATCCCATGTGGAGACTGGTTCCCGCTCACTGGCTGAGCGCGGTGCGGGCGCAACACCGAGGGTTGTGATCCCGTTGCTGGTCCTCGGTACGGGCGCAACACCGAGGGTTGCGATCCCGTTACCGGTCAGTAAAAAAGACAAAAAGGAAAAAAAAAAAAAGGAAAGAAATCCTGTCACATGATAAACATGGGTGAACCTTGAGGACATTATGCTAAGTGAAATAAGCCAGCCACAAAAGGATAAATATTGTATGTTTCCACTTACATAAAGTATCTAAAGTAGTCAAATTCATAGATGTAGAAAATGGAGTAATGATTACCAGGGGCTAGGGAGTGGGGACAAAGGGAAGTTGTTGTTTAAATGGGTATAGTTTCAGTTCTGCAAGATGAAAAAATCCTGGAGATCTGTTTCACAACAATATGAATACATTAACATTACCAAAATGTACACTTAAAAATGGTTAAGATGGTAAATTTTATGATATGTTTTTTTCCACAATAAAAACGTTAATGTACAATAATATTTCTAGGGGCCGGCCCATGGCTCACTCGGGTGAGTGTGGTTCTGATAACGCCAAGGCCACGGGTTTGGATCCCATATAGGGATGGCCGGTTAGCTCACTGGAGAGCGTGGTGCTGACAACACCAAGTCAAGGGTTAAGATCCCCTTACCAGTCACCTTAAAAAAAAATAAATAAATAAATAAATAATATTTCTATACAATACAAATAATCAGTTAAAATACTATGAAAGGGCCGGCCCGGTGGCGCACTGGATAGTGCGCCGCTTGGGAAGCGCGGCGGCGCTCCCGTCCGAGGGTTCGGATCCCACATACAGACCGGTTCCCGCTCGCTGGCTGAGCGAGGCACGGGAGCAACACCGAGGGTTGCAATCCCGTTGCCGGTCCCCGGCCCGGTACGGGGGCAACACTGAGGGTTGCGATCCGTTGCCGGACACGGAAAAAAGACAAAAATAAATAAATAAATAAATAAATAAAATAAAATACTATGAAAATGATAATAAAATTATCACCTCTTGAAAAAATTAAATAGAGACATGGAAGATATAAAAATGACCTAAACCAAACTTATAGAAATAAAAACTACAAGGTCTGAGATACTAGATTAGATTGATAGAAGATTAGACATGGCAGAAGGAAAGTCTGGTGAATTAAAGGCATAGAAATAGGTACTAGGAACTTGGTATGGGTTAAATGTGTCTCCACAAAATTCATGTATTGGAAATTGATATTCATTGAACAGTGTTAAGGGTGGGAAATCCAATTATGGTATTTGAAAGGTGGGGCCTTTAACAGGTGATTAGATTGTGAGGACCATGCTCTTGTAAATGGATGATTTATTCACAAAATAATGTGCATGGTTCTGATGGCTTTATAAAGAGAGGGAGTGAGAAGATTAGCTCTCTTGCTCAGCCCATTCTTACCATGTGACATCCTGGTCACCATGGGACCCTATAGAGAGCTCCCACCCAGGAGAAAGCTCTCACCAGATGTGTTCCCTGGACCTTGGACTTCCCAACCTCCAAAACTGTAAAAAATAAATTTTATTTCTTTATAAATTACCCAGTTATAGATATTCTGTTATAAGCCACAAAAATTGACTAATATAGAACTATTCAAAATGAAACATAGAAAGGAAAAGAATTAACAAGAATGAAAAGAGAATCAATGAGCTATGTGAGACACTCTAAGCAGCCTAATATATTTATACAAGTAATTGAAATCTCTAAAAAAAAACAGGCTGGGTGGTTAGCTCAGATGGTTAGAGTGCAGTATTGTTAACACCAAGGTCAAGGGTTTGGATCCCCAGACAATTGCCAAAAAACAAAAACAATTCAGATCCCCATACTGGCCAGCTACAAAAAAATTAAAACAAATAAATAAATTAAATTAAAAAGAAGAGGAGAAAGGCAGGGGTAAAAAAAATCTGAATACTAAAAATTATAAATTCAAGAAGTTCAACAATCTCTGAGCACAAGAAAAATGAAGAAAGCTGCACCACATCTCATCATAACCAAATTACTCAAAACTAGTAATAAAGAGAAAAATCTTAAAAGCAGCAACAGGAGAAAAAGACACATCACATATAGAGGAACAAAGATAACAATGACATCAGATTTCTTGTCAGAAATTATGGAAATGAGAAGGCAATGGAGCAACATCTTTACAATTCTGAAAGAAAAAAGGTCAATTTAGAACACTATATATGAAGGGCCGGCCGGTGGCTCACTCGGGAGAGGTTGGTGCTGATAACACCAAGGCCACAGGTTCAGATCCCTATATAGGGATGGCCGGTTAGCTCGCTTGGGAGAGCGTGGTGCTGACCACACCAAGTCAAGGGTTAAGATCCCCTTGCTGGTCATCTTTTTAAAAGAAAAAAAAAAAAGAATTCTATATATGGAAAATACTACATATTCTGAAAAGCACAAATGAAATAAAGACATTTTCAGACATACAAAGGCTGAAAGGATTTATCGCCAGCAGACCTGCACTACAAAAATATGTTAAGGAATTCCTTCAGACAGAAGGAAAATGATAGCAGTTGGAAATTGAGATCTATACAAAGAAATGCAGAGCACAGTAAATGGCAACTACATAGGTAAATATATTAAAATTTTTCATACTACTTAAATCTCTATAAACAAAAATAAAAATAAACTAGAAATTGAGGGAACTTCCTCACCTTCATAAAGGGGATCTATGAAAACCTCAATGTGGTGAATTGAACTGTGTCTCCCCCTAAATATGTTCGAGTACTAACTTTCAGTATCTGTGAATGTGAACTCATTTGGAAATAAGGTCTCTGCAGATGTAATCAAGTTAAAATGGGGTCATACTGGATGAGGTTGGGCCCTAAATCCAACAACTCATGTCTTTGTAAGAGAAAGGATAGGGAGATATGGATAAGAGACACAGGGTAGGCACAGGGAAGAAGGCCATGTAAAGATGGAGGCAGGGGCTGGTGGTTTAGCTCAGTTGGTTATAATGCACTGTTATAACACCAAGGTCAAGAGTTCAGATTCCCATCCTGGCTGGCTGCAAAAAAGATGGAGGTAAAGATCAGAGTGATGCAGCCACAAGACAAAGAACGCCAAGGATTGCTAGATGTCACCAGAAGCTAGAAAGAGGCAGGAAAGGATAATTCCCTACAGCCTTCAGAAGGAGCATGGCCCTGCTGATACCCTGATTTCAAACTTCTAGCCTCCAGAACTCTGAGAGAATAGATTTCTGTTGTTGTAAGCCACTCATTTTGTGCTGCTTTGTTACAGATGCCCTAGGAAACTAATACACCTACATCTAACATCATATTTAATAGTAAAAGACTGAATGCTTTTCTTCTAAGATCAGGAACAAGACAAAGATGTCCACACTCACCACTTCAATTTGACATTGTAATGGAGGTTCTAGCCAGGGCAATTAGGCAAGAAAAAGAAATAAAAAGTATTCAGATTAGAAAGGAAAAGTGAAACATTTATATTTGCAGATGACGTGAGATTATATACAGAAAATTCTAAAGAATCCATGAAAAAGACTACTAAAACTAATAAGCTCAATAAGATTGCAAGTTATAATATCAGTATACAGAAATCAATTGTATTTCTATATGCAAGCAGTGAACAATCAGAAAATGAAATTAAGAAAACAATTTCATTATAATAGCATCAAGAAGAATAAAAATAGCTGGCTGGTTAGCTCACTTGAGAGAGTGTGGTACAGGTAACACCAGGGCTATGGGTTCTGATCCCCCTACCAGCCAGCAGCCAAAAGAAAAAATAAATAATAGAAAGGAAAAAAAAAAAAAAAAAGAGAAAAATAGTTGCTAAGGGC
>NW_007729534.1:97427-99463 GCF_000696425.1 Galeopterus variegatus | reverse complement strand
GTTATAACACCAAGGTCAAGAGTTCGGATTCCCATCCTGGCTGGCTGCAAAAAAGACGGAGGTAGAGATCAGAGTGATGCAGCCACAAGACAAAGAATGCCAAGGATTGCTAGATGTCACCAGAAGCTAGAAAGAGGCAGGAAAGGATAATTCCCTAAAGCCTTCAGAAGGAGCATGGCTCTGCTGATACCCTGATTTCAAACTTCTAGCCTCCAGAACTCTGAGAGAATAGATTTCTGTTGTTGTAAGCCACTCATTTTGTGCTGCTTTGTTACAGATGCCCTAGGAAACTAATACACCTACATCTAACATCATATTTAATAGTAAAAGACTGAATGCTTTTCTTCTAAGATCAGGAACAAGACAAAGATGTCCACACTCACCACTTCAATTTGACATTGTAATGGAGGTTCTAGCCAGGGCAATTAGGCAAGAAAAAGAAATAAAAAGTATTCAGATTAGAAAGGAAAAGTGAAACATTTATATTTGCAGATGACGTGAGATTATATACAGAAAATTCTAAAGAATCCATGAAAAAGACTACTAAAACTAATAAGCTCAATAAGATTGCAAGTTATAATATCAGTATACAGAAATCAATTGTATTTCTATATGCAAGCAGTGAACAATCAGAAAATGAAATTAAGAAAACAATTTCATTATAATAGCATCAAGAAGAATAAAAATAGCTGGCTGGTTAGCTCACTTGAGAGAGTGTGGTACAGGTAACACCAGGGCTATGGGTTCTGATCCCCCTACCAGCCAGCAGCCAAAAGAAAAAATAAATAATAGAAAGGAAAAAAAAAAAAAAAAAGAGTAAAATAGTTGCTAAGGGCTGGCTGGTTAGCTCAGTTGGCTAGAGCATGGTGTTGATAACACCAAGGTCAAGGATTTGGATCCCCATACCAGCCCAGCTGCAAAAAAAATTTTTTTTTAATGTAAGAGAAAATTTAGCCAAGAAGGTACACAGAAAACTACATTGCCGAATGAAATTAAAGAATGCACAAATAAATAGGAATACATCTTGTGTTCATGGATTGGAAGGCTTAATATTGTTAAAATATCTATGCTATCCAAATTGATCTACAGATTCAACACAATCCCTATCAAAATTCCAGCTGCCTTTTTTGTAAAAATTGACAAGCTGAGTATAAAATTAATATGGAATTGTAAGGGACTCAGCATAGCCAAAACAATCTTGAAAAGTAATTAAGATAGTGTGGTAATGGCATAAGCACAGACATACAGATCAATGGAACATAACTGAGTATCCAGAAATAGGTCAACTGATTTTTGGGAAGAATGGCAAGACAACTCAGTGGGGGAAAGAATAGTTTTTTCAACAGATGGTGCAAAGATAATTACATATCCACATGCAAAAAGAATAAACTGAACCCCTACCTCACACCATACAGAAAAATTAATTTAAAATGGACCCATAGGCTTAAATGTAAGAGCTAAAATTATAAAACACTTAGAAGAAAACATAGGTGTAAATCTTTATGACCTCGGATTAGGTAATGTTTTCTTAGATATGACACCAAAGTATAAGAAACAAAAGAAAAAATAAATATATTGTACCTCAAAATTAAAAACATTTGTACTGCAAATGATACAATCAAGAAAATGAAAAGAGGGCTGGCCAGTTAGCTCAGCTGGTTAGAACACTGCCTTTAACACCAAGGTCAAAAGTTCAAATCCCCATACTGGCCAGCTGCCAAAAGAAAAAAAAAAAGAAAGAAAAGAAAATGGAAAGACAATACACAGAGTGGGAGAAAATATTTTCAGATCATACATCATATACCCGATAAGGCATTCATATCCAGAATATATAAAGAACTGTTACAATTAAATAATAAAAAAGACAGCCCAATATAAAAATAAACAGGATTTATTTATTTATTTATTTATTTATTTATCTATTATTATTATTATTATTTTTTAAGATGACCAGTAAGGGGATCTTAACCTTGATTTGGTGTTGTCAGCACCACGCTCAGCCAGTGAGTGAACCGGCCATCCCTATATAGGATCCA
>NW_007729534.1:92892-95800 GCF_000696425.1 Galeopterus variegatus | reverse complement strand
AATCAATTGTATATACTACATCCTAGCAACAAAGAGCCAGAAATTGAAATTAAAATAATACGATTTACAGTAGCATTAAAAAATGTGAAATACTTACAGCTAAATTTGTTGTTATGGGTTGAATTGTGTTCTCTAGATAGATATGTTGAAGTCTTAACCTCCAGTACCTCAGAATGTAACCTTATTTGGGGACAGGGTCATTTCAGATGTAATTAGTTACAGTGAGGTCGTGCTGGAGCAGGCAGGCCCTCAGTCCAGTACGGTTGGTTTCCTTATAAGAAGATGATGTCAAAATACAGGAAGAGAGGGGCTGGCCCGGTGGCGCACTGCTACAGTGCGCCTGGGAAGCGCGGCGACGCTCCCGCCGAGGGTTCGGATCCCATATACAGACCGGCCGCTCACTGGCTGAGCGAGGTGCGGGAGCATCACCGAGGGTTGCAATCCCGTAGCAGGTCCCGGTCCGGTACGGGCGCGACACTGAGGGTTGCGATCCGTTGCCGGTCACGAAAAAAAAGACAAAAAAGGAAAAAAAAAAAAAATACAGGAAGAGAAAGCATGAAATGATGGAGGCAGGGATTGGAGCTACACAGCTGCGAATCACGGAATGCTAACATTGACAGTGGCACTGGAAGCCTAGAGAAAGGAACAGATTCTGGAACAGATATCCCCCTATGGATTTTGAAAGAACATGGCCCTGCTCACACCTTGATTTCAGATCTCTAGCCTCCAGAACTATGAGAGAATAAATTTCTATTGCTTTAAGCCAGATCAACAGAAATTTGTATTTATGGTGATTGCTACAGCAGCCCTAGGAAACTAATACAGATGTGAAAGATCTGCACCCTGTAAAGTATGAAATATTGCTCAGAAGAGTTAAAGGATAAGTAAAATATATATATAAATAAAAAATAAATACAAGTATAAATAAAAGAGATACATATTTTGTTTGTGTACAGAAAGACTCAATATTCTTTAGATGTCAATTTTCTGTAAATTGATCTATAAATGTAATGGAATTCCAATCAAATCCCAGCAAGCCTTTTGTAGAGATTGACAAGCTAATTCTAACATTCACATGCCAATGCAAAGGACTTAAAATAGCCAAAATGACTCTGAAAAAGAAGAGCAGAGTTGAAAGCTAACACTACCTGATTTCAAGAATTATTATANTATATAAATAAAAAATAAATACAAGTATAAATAAAAGAGATACATATTTTGTTTGTGTACAAAAAGACTCAATATTCTTTAGATGTCAATTTTCTGTAAATTGATCTATAAATGTAATGGAATTCCAATAAAATCCCAGCAAGCCTTTTGTAGAGATTGACAAGCTAATTCTAACATTCACATGCCAATGCAAAGGACTTAAAATAGCCAAAACGACTCTGAAAAAGAAGAGCAGAGTTGAAAGCTAACACTACCTGATTTCAAGAATTATTATAAACTACATTATTTAAAACAGCATGGGATTGGGATAAAAATGTACAAATTGTCAGTGAAACAGAGAGTTTAGAAATAAATCCATACCTATATGGACAACTGTTTTTTTAGAAACTTGCAAAGACAGTAAGGTGGAGAAAGGGTAGCCTTTTCCACATATGGCAAAAACCACACCACTTCTTTTTGTTCTTTTACAAACATTTTTACCACAAAAAAGATTTTTTTTTTACTTTCCTCACATTCTATTTTCCTTAAACACTCTTTTATTAGTCCATTTCTGTTGCTTATAATAAAATACATGGAACTTGGTATTTTATTTTAATTATTATTATTTTTTTTGCACAGATTTGATTCTCATGGCAGACTGAGCTATGCATTTTTGCCCCCTGTCCAGATGAAGAAACAGAAGTGCAGGGAATTTAAAGGATATGCCCAGGGCCACTGAAGTGGATTGAATAGTGTCCCCCGGAAATTCATGCCCACCTACAACTTCGG
This sequence comes from Galeopterus variegatus, assembly GCF_000696425.1. Lineage (NCBI taxonomy): Eukaryota > Metazoa > Chordata > Mammalia > Dermoptera > Cynocephalidae > Galeopterus > Galeopterus variegatus. Next base: position 93,862 of record NW_007729534.1, on the reverse strand, counting down.
ACCTTATTTGGAAATAGGATTTTTGCAGATGTAATTAATTAAGAATCTTGAGATGAAATTGTCCTGGATTTAGGGCAGGCCCTAAATCCAATAATGGTGTCTTTTAAGAGAAGGATGAGGGAGATTTGGACACAGAGAAGGCGGCTATATGAAAACAGAGACAGAGACTGGAGTGACGCTGGCACAAGCCAAGGAGCCTCCGGAAGCTGGAAAGACAAGGAAGGATCCTCCCCTAGAACCTTCAGAGGAGCACAGTCCCACCAACACCTCGATTTTGGACTTCTGGCCTTCAGAACTGTTCCAGGTGGGTTAGCGCAGGCCCAGCGCTGCTGCGTGCCCCGCTCATCCGCGGTGGCAGCCTGCTCTCTCTTGCCCATGTCACTGAAGCTGGACGAACTCATGAACTTCAACCTGTGGAGAGTTCTCATGGTGACCCCGGAGGCCCACCCCAGGCCCATGCCTCTACCCGGGCCCTGTGCTGGCCGCCCCGTTGAGTTAATCATTGCTGCAGTAGCAGCGTGGGGTGCCAGCAGCATGCCCAGCACAGACCCAGTGCAAACGGAGGTATTTTATAAAGAAAATGAAATTTATTGCTTATAGTTTCAGAGGCTGGGAAGTCCAAAGTCCAGGGAACACATCTGGTGAGAGCAGAGTAACCTCCTGGTTCACTCTCTTTTTAAAGCCCTCAGAACCACGCCCCTGACCACCAATTTTAATCCATTTACTACTACACGATCCTACAACCTAATCACCTCATCAAGGCTCCACCTTTCAATTATCATTGTAGGACTTCCCATCCTCTTAACAGTCACAGTGGGAGCCAAGTTTCTAATACATAAAACTTGGGGGATACAATTCAAGCTTCAGTGAGTTTGGGGGTGCATAATTCAATCCACTACACTGGTTTTTAAAAAATTGTTTTTGTTTATGTTTAAAACTTATTGTAGGCTATCTCTGTGCCTAGGATGAA
>NW_007729534.1:88074-92504 GCF_000696425.1 Galeopterus variegatus | reverse complement strand
AAAAAATTGTTTTTGTTTATGTTTAAAACTTATTGTAGGCTATCTCTGTGCCTAGGATGAACCTGAAGTGTAAACCTAAGGTCCTCTCAGGTCTTTTCTGATCCTGAGCCTTCCCCTGGGCAAACACAGTCACTTTCTAATTTTCCCCATGTATGCTGTTGCTTTTGGGAGTTTTAATGCTTGGCTCCCAAAAGTGGAAAAAGAGAAAAATGAAGGGGAAAAAGAATGCCAGCCCTTTAAATTTCCTGGCAGTCCATTCAGCCAGACAGGGAGGAGCTTGCAATAATGTGGGGGAAGGGTGCAACAACAATGCCTATCTCTTTGCACCACTGTGATTAGAAGCAGCAATCATAAGTCAGACCACAGATCTCTGATATTTGGAGGACAGGGTTCTTTTTGCCCACCCCAGCTCCACAACTTTTTGCCCATCCTGGCTCCTGCAAGTTGTATGCAAGTTATTACAGGAACATGTATGCAGCTGCCTGCCATGGGGCTGAAGATTGAGCATAAGTAGGTGCTACTGTGCTAAGAGGTGCAGTGGACTAAAATTAACTAGACTTTATCATCCAAGCCTTCCCAAAATATCAGACAATAGTTACATTCTGCCAATGCAATTGTTGTCTAGATGTGGAAACAGATTTCTGTTGCTTCCTACTCCACCAACTTCCTTCATCTGTTTGTTTTTAACTTGTCTAAATCTTTATATTTTAAGTGGATTTTTTTGTAGATAGCATATAGTTGGATATTTTGTATGCATTCTGACAGACAATCTCTTCCTTTAATTGGAGTATTTAATGCATTTACATTTAATGTAATTGTTGATATAGTTCTTTACATCTATCATCTTGCTGTTTTTTTTCTATCTGTCCTTGTGTTCTTTGTTCTTGACTTCTTTTGGATTGAGTATATTTTAGCATTCCAGTTTTCCTTCTCTTTTGGCTTTTTAGATGTAGTTTTTAAAGTTGGTTGTTTTAAAGATTATGATATGGGGGCCGGCCCGTGTCTCACTCGGTAGAGTGTGGTGCTGATAACACCAAGGCCACGGGTTTGGATCCCATATAGGGATGGCCAGTTTGCTCACTGGGTGAGCGTGGTGCTGACAACACCAAGTCAAGGGTTAAGATCCCCTTACCGGTCATCTTTTAAAAAAAAATAAAAAATAAAAAAAATAAAGATTATGATATGGGCCGGCCCGGTGGCGCACTGCTACAGTGCACCACTTGGGAGCGCAGCGGCGCTCCCGCCAAGGGTTCGGATCCCACATACAGACTGGTTCCTGCTCACTGGCTGAGCGAGGTGCGGGTGCAACACCGAGGATTGCGATCCTGTTGCCGGTCCCAGTCCAGTATGGGCGCGACACTGAGGGTTGCGATCCATTGCCGGACACGAAAAAAAGACAAAAAAAAAAAAAAAAAGATTATGATATGAATCCTTAACTTATCCTAGTTAACTTTTAATGAATATTATACCTCTTCAGATCTAAAGTAGGAATGTTACAATAGTATAATTCCATTAGCCTCCTCCTCCACTTTGTTATAAAACTAACAACACATTATTATTATGTTTACTTTAAATAGTCACTTGTCTTTTTAAAAAGTTAAGAAGAAAATTGTCTTCTATACATAGTTACCATTTCTGGTACTCTTTATTCCTTCCTGTAGACACAAACTTCCTTTTAATGTCATCTCCTTTCATCCAGAAGAACGGCAGCGCCGCCGCGCCTCCTAAGCGGCGCACTATCCAGTGCGCCACTGGGCCGGCCCCAGAAGAGTTTAATGTCATCTCCTTTCATCCAGAAGAACATTTTTAGCATTTCTTGTAGTCTGGGTCTCCTTGTAATGAATTGGGCACCTGTCATTTAATAAAACTTGAGAATTTGATCCAATCCCATCCACCATTTCCATTGCATAAAAGGATCAAGACAACTCTAGTAATTCCCTGGGAAAAGACTCACCCTAATCCCCAAACCCCAGCAGTCTGTGGGGGATCCGGGTTTGATGATAATCAAAGAAGCCCCTGAGAATGAGGCACCTGCAACTATTCTTCACAGTGGCCCAAAGCCCAGTCTTCCAGCCATGCTTCCACATTGACTTCAGGGTCCACCCAGACCTCCTGCTTGAGGGAGGAGCTGTTAGACTGTGGTATCGGTTGAGTGTTGCCTCTCAAAGGCCTGGGATAGGCACCCTTCAGAGCTCTTTTCTGATCTTGCTATGGACTACAGGTATCAGAGGGTGGTCTCCTGTTGGTTAGAGATGACCTGTTTTTCCTACCCATCTTTCCTGTACTGGTAAGAGACTAGCCAGTGATACGCACCCTCCTACATCCCTGCGGTTTTGTTCAGGGGCCTCAGATTTTTTCAGGGAGAACTTAGATACTCTGCTCCCATGACTCTTTAATGCCGAAGATGCTTCCTCAAGATCAAGGGTCATATGCACTTTAGTCGATTTACTGTCAGGGACTCAGATGCAGATTCCTTTGACTTGTCTTTTTTCCTTTACAAGTCTTTATACTGCCTCCCTGTCTTCCTTCTCTCCTGAGTTCCCCTTCCCATCTTTGCAGAGTGGCCTCCACACAGGCCAAGCTCGCTATTTGCTGCAAGCAAACACAGACTGACAGTCTCTATTCTGTCATGTAGTGCAGTGTAGGCAACCAAACTGTCTCCTTCTACCTGGGTGCCCATGGGCATGTCCTATAACTCCTAACCCCTCGCAGCTTCTGTTTCTTCATCTGTAAACAGAACTGTTGTGAAGATGAGATGAGATTAATTTCATTAATTTCATTGTGAAGGCTTTAGCACGGAGCCTGGGACCTAGCAAGTTACCCATGTTAGGTATTATAATTACAGCCCTGCTCTCAAACACCTTCCCCAACTCCCTTTCCAGCCTCAATTTAGTTGACAAAGCATTTGGCCCCTGTATGTTGCTGGATGTTCAGGAATGTGACCCCGTGTTTGCAGAAGGCCACTGACTTTCACATTCAATCTCCCAGGACAAGATGCCAGGCCTCAAACACTAGCTAGTACATCCCAGGCACTTGCTGCTCCACCTTCTCTGTTTTCTGGACCACATGGCATACAGCTCATCTCGTTTTTTCCCTGTCCTCTCAGTGGCCTGCTGCAGCCCAGTTCTTGGGCTTCTGTGGGGGAAGACAGGAGGAAGCTGGGGGTAGGTCACAGAGATGTAGTGTATGGGGCCTTGCTCCCAAGGAGCTCACAAGTGGGTTGGGGAGAAGGACCCAGAAGCAACTACTACAGCACTCCCAATTCAGGGAAAGACTGCTCGATGCATCTATGCTAGGATCTCATGGGAGCCCAGAGCTGACACCTGGATCACCCGGGAGTCAACACGACATTGATGATGCTGGGCTAGAATACTGACGGACAGTGGGAGGTAGCAAGACAGACAGTGAGGACAGAGCACCCCAGGCACCAGGAAGAGCCTTAAGAAGACTTCAAACTGCCTGAAGCATTCTGGGAACTCCAAATAATTCCACTGGAGTTGAGAGAGGCCTAAAAACCTTCAACCCACAAGACATACCAACCATTGGTCTCTTCCTCTCCCCTCCATTCCACCCTCAATGTGGTTGCCAAATTTATCTTCCTAAAAATTAAATTTGGCCCCCTGATTTTAAAATCTATTGGCTCCCTACGGCCTATAGGACAAAGAACAAACTCCTCCCTTGACATTCAAGGCCCTTCCCAATCTTGCCCCAACCTACTCCTCCCACCTCTCCTCCCCACCCCTCCTCCCCACCCCTCACCCTCTGTTATGGCTGCTCTGATAGTTTCCTATTCTCCAAGCAGTCCCTGCACGTTCGTTCGGGCCTCCGGGCCTTGCCCAGGCTGCTCCCTCTGCCCGAAATGTTCTTCCTCTCTTTTTCGCGGGACAAAATCCTGCATCTTTCAAGACCCAACCCAGGGGACATCTTCACTAGAAGACCCTACAGGGCAGAAGAATACAGCACATCATTTTTGTTGAATAATTAATTAATTATACCAAGGAACTCTTCCCTGAGTACCCAAGATAGACGTCCCCTCTGGGGTCCCCGCAGCCCTCGACCACGCTTGTTGGAGGCAAACAGAATTGAAGGCAGGCGTCATTTCTTGGGCTCATTTCTTTTTCCTCGACATCTAACTCTGTAGCTGGCACGTAGGAGGCCCCCGGTACATGTTTGTTGAATGAACGAATGAGCGGACCCGCCATTGCACCTTGTGAACCCGCCAGGCTCGGGTCTGGTGTCATCGCCTCCACTCCTGGCCCCGGTCTCCAGTGCGCGGCTCGTCTGCGACAGGAGCGCGGACGCTCGGTCCCCGCGCTCTCGGGCCCCGGCCCCCGCCCCGGCGGTCCCGCCCACGCCCATGATTGGACGGCGGAGGCCACGCCCACCGCGCCGGGCCGCCTTGGATTGGTGCGGCCTCCGCCAGGGGGCGG
>NW_007729534.1:72499-87074 GCF_000696425.1 Galeopterus variegatus | reverse complement strand
GGCATCGGAGGTGAGCGAGACCTCGGAGACGCCGATCCCCGAGCCTCCAGACGAGGGGGGAGGGGCGCCCGGGGGCCACAGAGGCCGCGACTTGCGTGGACGTCCCCGAGCCGGGCCTGCCGGGGGCCGCGCTGGCTCCGGACGGCGGGCAGCCCGGGCGCACCTGCCCGAGGCCGGCAGAGACCTTTGCCAGAACTCCTCTGTGTCCCCGTCGCCGTCTGCCCTCCCTCTCGGCGCCCATGTGGCAAACACTCCCATCCACACCGCTGCGAGGAGGGTGGCCCTGACCTGCCCCGCCAGGACAGGTGCTGCCTGCTTACTCAGCCCCCTCACCTCTTCATAGCTTCTTCCCGTCCTTCCATCCGTCTCCACCGCGTCCCCACCCTGTGCCTCATCCCTTCACCTGCCAAAGCTATTGTCCCTGTCTATAGGAAAAGTCTCAGCCCCTAAAGTGTCCTCAACCCTGGCATGTGGAAAGAGCCAGGAGGTAGGGTGCTTCACCCTGTGGCTCTGGTAGCCCCATTGCCTGGTCCTTTCTGGTCTCATTTGCCTCTCCTCCCCAGGGCCAGGGACTCCCACTTCTCTGCCTGACCACTGAGTTCCAGGAGTCCCAGGCACAGGTTCCCTTCCTTGGGCCTCAGTTGTTTGGTCTGGCAAATGGGGATAACAATAGCTGTCTGCCTCCCTCTGTAGGGTACGGGGTCATGAGGTCATGGCCTTGAACCCTTCAGGTAAAAGGGGCTGTTTACTTGATGCTGATGAAGGGAACTCTGGGTCATGGTGGAGAGCCGGGGGCAGGGTCTGGACTTTGGAGTCAAACAGACTTGGTTTCTGTACCAGAACCACTTGCGCTCTCTGAACCTCTTTCCTCATTTGTAAGAGGGGCAGCCGTGCCTACCTCATAGGAGGGTGTATTAGCATATTGTAAAACCCTCAGTACAGGGCAAGTAGTAATAGGTACTCAATGAATGGTCACTAATAGTAATGCTGTTGCTCTTTCCCTCCTACATTCTAAATTGGCTGTTACTCCTTCAACCCAGCCCAATTCAGTGCTCCCTTGCCCCAAAGACATCATTCTGGCGCAGATGTGCGCTGGCTTGGAGCCATGCCCTCTCCCATCACGTTGGGCTCCCCCTCTCCTCAGTGCCCAGGTGGAGGCATCTCGCTCTGACCTCATCTGGGCTCCTTTTATGCCTGCCAGTAGAGGGGAAGCTTGGTCCCAGAACAGAGTGGCCTGCCTTCAGACTAGTGCTCCAGGTGACCTCAGCTTGCCCCAGGCCATCCTGTAGGTTGGTACTAATTGGTTTGGCTGCAGCCCTGCTTGTTAAATGGTTGTTATTACTAACAGCCTGAGCGGGGAGGCCCAGCCTCCTGGCTGGGGGGCAGGCTGGCTCTGATTCTGACTGGCTGGCCCTGCCCTTCTGGCCCAGTGGTCAGGCCCAGGGCCCCATGTGGTGATTTGCTGGAGATCTAGGCTTGATGTGCAGCTGAGGGGTTAAGACAGGCCCAGCTCAAAAGGCTGAGCGGGGCAGGGGCTGCCTCTGTAGGGCAGAGTCCTTTAGTAGCCAGGGCTGCTGGGCACTGAGGGGTCAGCTCACAGCCTGGGGCCAGAGCACCATAGAGGTCCCTGTGATACACACAGGAACCAGGAGTGGAGCTGAACCACACCCAAGCCCCTGCAGCCTGAGGCCTTGCATAGTAATAGCTGGCATTTACTGAGTCTTTACTGAGTCAATTGAGTGTTCACAACAAGCCTATCAGATAGGTACTGTTGTTATCGCTGTTTTAGAGAGGCAACCTTGAGGTTTAGAGAGGTCATGTAATACGATCAAGGTCAGATGGCTATCAGAAGTCCAGGGCATTGCAGGGGGACGGAGGAGGACACGGGTCCCCAGTGGCCATTGTAGACACCCTGCACAGAAAGGATGCCAGTGAATAACGTGCCCACCTCCACCCCAGCACACTTTCTTCCCAGTCCCTGGCACTCTGCTCCCCAGGTGTTCTGCACCCCTCTCCCATCTGTCCCATGCGCTGGCCCTATGCCCTCTTTCAAAACATAGGTGCCTCTGTCTGATCCCTCTGCCCTTGGCTCCTGGCAGAGGGTTAGGGGTCAGCTAGTGACTTCCTAGAAGGCCATTGATAAGAGGGTGTTGGGGGAGCTCTCTGTGAGGGAGAGAGATGTAGGTAACTTGAGCCTGAGGGTCTCCTCTTTGCCTGTCCCTGCAGTGAAAGTTCAGGACACCAGAGCCAAGCAGAGGCCCTGGAGGAACAAGGGGCTGAGGGCAAGGGCTCTGACTTCATACTGCCAGGCTGCAGCCGGGCTGTCCACCCCCCATGAGGGAAAGCTACGCAATGCTCTGTGCTTCAGTTTCCCCTCTCCATAGTGGGATAGTAATAGCACAACCTCCAAGGTTGCTTTCAGTACATGCCACACAGTTAGAATGGCATCTGGTGCTCAGAGTATGTAGCCTCTTTGTCATCATTATCCCTGCACACCAGTGCTGGACTGCAGCTCTGGGTTCCAGGCTGCTTCCCACTTGGTCAGCAGCAGGGAAGGTCCCAGAAGTTCTGTGGTCACAGGGGTGCCTTGTACCCTGCCACCACCTCTCTGGAGTTGTGCCGCATGGTGGGAAAGAACCCCAAACTCAGTGTCCAGCTACGTTCCCGGGCTCACTCCCTAATGACCCTGGGCAAGTTCCTAACCTTCTGAGTCTGTCTCCTTGTCTGTCAGTGCGAATAATCCTGCCCAATGGTCCCGCTGCCATCAGGCTCGATAGCTTTCTTGAGCGCCCTTTGCGAGCAAGAGGCGCCATTTTGGAGGTTGGGGAGGAGATTAATTGCTCCTGCTCTCCTGGCCAGAGTGGGAAGCTGTGGGGTGGCCGCTTTGTGGGTGCTGTGGATCCTGTCATGGAGAAGTTCAACTCATCCATCACCTACGACCGGCACCTGTGGGAGGTGGACGTGCAGGGCAGCAAAGCCTACAGCCGAGGCCTGGAGAAGGCGGGGCTCCTCACCAAGGCCGAGATGGACCAGATACTGCAGGGCCTGGACAAGGTACTCTCCCTGTCCCCAGCCCCACCTCAGGGCCCCTCCCTGCAGTCCCAGCCTACCAGTGGATTTCCAAAGGCAGGTGGCAGTGTCCCAAGCCCACCATTTTACACTGTAGTGGTTATGTGCTTGGAGAGGTGCTGTTCAGCCATGTGCTGTGGTAACTGTCTTTCTTCATCCTTTCACGACCCCTGTGACCCCGGGGGCTCACAGGCAAAGGTGTGTCGGGCCTGAGATGCCACCTTGGGAGTGGCAGCTGTGCTCGCCCCCTCCCGAGATGCACTTCCAGCACTCAGCTCCTGTGTACTGGGTCAGTTGGACACTAGGGAGAGGGCAGGGCCAGGGCGGGCGTCCTCCCAGCTGCTGAAGTCTGTCTGCTGTCCCCCGCTGTAGGTGGCTGAGGAGTGGGCCCAGGGTACCTTCAAACTACACCCCAGCGATGAGGACATCCACACAGCCAACGAGCGGCGCCTGAAGGTGTGACCTCCTCTTACCTTCCCTCTCTGCCTCGCACTGGGCCGCTCTGATCATAAGTGCCATCATTCCGTGCCCTTCATCACTGGCAGAGTGTAGGCGAGACCTCAGCGTGGGAGGCCTCTGCAGTGATGGCAAGAGATCGGGCAGGACCCAGGCCCAGGACAGGGAGGGAGGGCCACAGGGCTAGTGAGTTACCCACCAGGCTGTGAGCCCGCAGACACTGACCCATTCTCCCTTCACCCCTAGGAGCTCATCGGCGAAACAGCAGGGAAGCTGCACACGGGACGCAGTCGGAACGACCAGGTGCTGCCAGCACCTCCGCCACTGCCCCGCACCTCCCAGCCATGGGGAGCCCAGGCGGCACTGAGGGCTCGGCAGCGGGCCTGGCTCCCTGACTGCCCCCCTCCCCACAGGTGGTCACAGACCTCAGGCTGTGGATGCGGCAGAACTGCTCCTCTCTCTCCGTCCTCCTCTGGGAGCTCATCAGAACCATGGTGGACCGGGCAGAGGCGTGAGTCCCCTCCACGCGCAGGTGGCAGAGAGAGGCAGCTGTGGGGGCGACCAGGGCCTCCTCTCCCCTGAGGCCTGAACACTAGACCTGGGGGCAGGGGTGAACAGGGTAGGGGGCCAGGCCTTGGGGTACAGGAAGCCCCACAACTCCAGGAGGGCACAGAGTGGGCAAGATGGGTGTTTCTTGCAGCCTGCATGGCAGCCTAGCCTGGCAGGCAGGGAGACCTCGCCCTTCTAGGATTCGAGGGTGGGAGGTGAAAGCACTAGGCAAATGCCAGGAAGCCCCAGGAGAGGGCCTGACTGCCTGGAGCATCAGAGTCACTCCTCAGCCTGCCTGTGTCCCACACCCACCATCCTGTGCTCCCCATGCCCGCCCAGAATTGCTGGCAAAGGACAGAGCAGGCCGCCTCCTGCTGGCCTCATCCCAAACTTGGGCTTCTGTGATCTATGTCTTTGGGGCTGGCTTTGCTCCCTGCAGACATGGCCTAGGAGCTGCTGAGAAGTCCCCATGTGATGTCAGACAGGGCTGACCCCTCCTGTTCCCCTTCTCACAGACCTCAGTCACCTGAGGGAGAAACGGGGGCACAAGAATAACTGATAGGGGGGCAGGGGCGCTGCCAGGAGGAACAGGAATAGGGAGTGACTGCCACTGAGGACAGAGTTTCTTTACGGGGTGATGAAAATGTTCTAAAATTGATTCTGGTGATGGTGGCACCCTAAAGTGTACCCTTTAAATAGACAAATTGTATATTAGTTATATCTCGATGAAGTTGTTTATTTAAAAAAACACAACAGAACCACAGCACCTCTGTCTCTGCCCCATCTGCTTTAAAGTGGCCCCAGCTATTTCTGGGGTCCTCAGGAGCTTCACATGTGTCACAAACACAGCCTGCTGAGGACGCCACCACATGCCTTCTCCCCTGTTCTGGCCCAGCTAAGGGTGAAACCCACACTTGGTCCTGTCAGAGCCCCACCCCATCACAGCCACGCCCCTGCAGCCCTGGCCCCGGTCAGTCCTTGGAGCACACTGTCCCACTTCCTGTCTCTTCCCTTTCAGCCCCCGTGTCCCCAGGAGATCACTTGATCCCTCATGCAAGCAGAGCCTTGAAGGCCTGCCCAGCTGTCTCTGGAGAAGCCCAGCCCACAGGGTCCCAGGTATCACAGGCAGGCCTTGCCGGAGCCCCAGCCCCTCAGGCCCCTGCCCCTTCTCTTCCCCACAGGGAGCGGGACATCCTCTTCCCGGGGTACACACACCTGCAGAGGGCTCAGCCCATCCGCTGGAGCCACTGGATCCTGAGGTGAGTGGAATGTGGTGTGCGGGTGCCGTGAGGGGGTTGTGATGGAGGGGAGCACCCTGGCTGCCCTGACCCCCCCTGCCCCTGGCTTTCCACAGCCATGCCGTGGCACTGACGAGAGACTCTGAGAGGCTGCTGGAGGTGCAGAAGCGGATCAACGTCCTGCCCCTGGGGAGGTGAGTGAGGCTTGGCGCCTGAGGGTGGGGATTGCTGCTGCATATGCACTGTCAGCATGGCCCTTGGGGACTGACAGAGAGGGGAAGCCCTGAAGGACAGCAGGACAGAAAGCCAGCTAACCAGAGGGAGGAGGACCCTGTGCGGATCCCCCAGCTCTCTCTAAGATGGGACAACCACGCTAGCAAATGTGTCTGAGCGGGGCCATAGCTCTCCAGGGAGGCCCCAGTAGAACCCACCAGCGCCCACTGCCTGGGGACAAGTGTCCTTGCACCAAGGGTGACTGGGCCGGGGACAGAGCTGAACTCCAGGGTGAAGCGCTGGCAAGCAGGGCTTGGTTCTGTTGTGTGCATCTGTGTATGCGCCGGGGCCTGCGGGAGCCCTGGTCACTATGAATCCCCTGTCCCTGCAGCGGAGCCATTGCGGGCAACCCTCTGGGCGTGGACCGGGAGCTGCTCCGAAGAGGTGAGACAACTGCCCCTCCTCCCCAGGGACAGCACCATCAGCACCCTCCAAGGCCCGCAGACACACATGAGATGAGAGGGCAACTGGGTGAAACCCTCGTTTATCACCCATGGGCACTGAGGTTCTCAAGGCAAGGGCCTACTGTGGCAGGGGTGCCCAGTGCTGGGGAGACTCAGGCCTCCTGCCTCCTGCCTCACTCCTGGGGCCTGTGCCCACCCCCAATCCCTTCCCAGAGCGGAGTCAAGGAGGAGGTGGCTGGGCAAGCTGGTTGGAGTAGAAGAGGCCGCTCCTTGCCCTCCAGCCCTGCCCGTTTCCTTCCCCTCCCCTCCGCCCTCTCCAGAACTGAACTTTGGGGCCATTACTCTAAACAGCATGGATGCCACCAGCGAGCGAGACTTTGTGGGTGAGTCTTGCAGCCAGCCAGCCCATCCGCCAGGCCAGTCCCCTGCACTGTGTCCCACCTTTGTCCTCCAGCCCCAGCTCCTCTCCAGTCTCCTCCCATCCCCGTCCGGACCCCTCCACCCCCCAGCTTCTCCAGGCTAGGAGGGGAGCAAGACTGGCCTGGTGACCAGACAGCCTGCTCTTGCTCCCAAGCTGAGTTCCTGTTCTGGGCTTCACTGTGCATGACCCATCTCAGCAGGATGGCTGAGGACCTCATCCTCTATGGTACCAAGGAATTCAGCTTTGTGCAGCTCTCTGATGCCTACAGGTAAGGCCTGAGCTGCCACCTGCCCTGCCCCAGGCAGCAGACCAGCCAGGGGGCAGGTGAGCCCCTTCAGTCCCAGCCTCTCTGTCCCCAGCACTGGAAGCAGCCTGATGCCTCAGAAGAAAAACCCAGACAGCCTGGAGCTGATCCGGAGCAAGGCGGGGCGAGTGTTTGGGCGGGTGAGCAGGGCAGAGAGGGGGCATGGCCTCTAGGCTGGCCTGGCCCTGCAGGTCCTGAAGGGACTTCCAGGACAGGCTCCAGGGTCCCAGCTCCTGAGCCTCACTCTTCCCACAGTGTGCTGGGCTCCTGATGACCCTCAAGGGACTTCCAAGCACCTACAACAAGGACCTACAGGTGCGAGGCTGGGGCAGTGGTGGGGGCCCACCTGCCTGCACAACACGCAGCAGTCCCCAGGGCTCTGGCACACGCAGAGGAGTGGTTGCCCTCAGGGTCTCTGCCCTCCCTTGGTGCAGGGTGTCAGAGGGGTCAGGTGTTCCCAGTGGAAAGCAGTGGGGATGTTTAGGGGGCATGGGGCTGCTGGGCCCTCACATCCTGCACATGCCTCCCAGGAGGACAAGGAAGCCGTGTTTGAAGTGTCAGACACCATGAGTGCTGTCCTCCAGGTGGCCACTGGCGTCATCTCCACACTGCAGGCAAGACACGCCCTTCCCCCACCTGCCTCCCTGCCCCCAGGCCCAGAGTGGGCATGCCAGTAGCCTAGTCTTGAGAGAAGGATGGCGGGTGGGCTGGAAGACCCGGGGCACAGTAGGGGACGCGCTCCTTCCTGCCCCTGAGGATCTGAGAAGGGACAGAAGCTGCTGCCATAGGATGGAAGTGGATTAGATTCAAGGAGTCCAGGCCCCCTCAGCTGGCCAGACCAGGAGGTTTCACTTTTGATCATTTATTATGGGAAATTTCAGTATACAACAGAGAATGCATAACGACCCCCTATGTACCAACACATAGCTTCAACAGTGATCAACTCGTGGCCATTCTTCCTTCACCTGTCTTTACCCAGTACCACCCCCCACCTAACTCCCGCCCCCCCTTTAGTGAAGCACATTCCCGTCATCACATCATTTCATTCCTGAATAGTTCAGGATGTGCCTTTAAAGCACTGCTCTCAAAGCGTGGTCACCTGCACTTGCTAGAAATGCTGCCCTAGGCCCCGCCCCAGACTGCGGGCGACTCCGGGCGGGGCGGGCCCAGCGATGCGCATTTCTGAGAAATCCTCCGGCTACTCCCGATGCACGCTAGAGATAAGGACCCCGCAAGCACGCAGGCCACACGAGTAGCACCCCAATAACTGTGGGGAGAGGGCTCAGGCCGGGAGCAGGCAGAGCGGGCGGGTGGGAGTGTCTGCGGGGGCGGGCGCTGGGCCCAGCGCTCACGGCCGCGGGGGGCGCCCCAGGTTCGCGCTGAGAACATGGCACAGGCGCTCAGCCCCGACATGCTGGCCACCGACCTCGCCTACTACCTGGTGCGCAAGGGGGTAAGTATGGGCGGCGGGGGCCGGGGCCGTGCCCGGGCCGGGAGGGCAGGCGCGGGCACGGGGCGGCCCGGGAGCACAGGAAGCCGCCTGAGCGCCCGGCCCGGGCCCGCAGATGCCGTTCCGCCAGGCGCACGAGGCCTCCGGGAAAGCCGTGTTCATGGCCGAGACCAAGGGGGTCGCCCTCAACCAGCTGTCGCTGCAGGAGCTGCAGACCATCAGGTGCGGCCCACGCCCTGCCCTCTGTCTGGGCTCCTGGGGGCCGGGCGCGCGGCACCGGGCCCACCCCCTGCTGTTCCCGCAGCCCCCTGTTCTCGGGCGACGTGGGCCGCGTGTGGGACTACGGGCACAGCGTGGAGCAGTACGACGCCCTGGGTGGCACGGCGCGTGCCAGCGTCGACTGGCAGATCGGCCAGCTGCGGGCGCTGCTGCGGGCTCAGCGGGCCTAGACCCGAATAAAGCGACCCGGGCAGCTGCTGCGTGTTTCCTGCCCTGCCTGTCTCCTCGTTGGGGGGCTTTCAGGGTCTGTGAGCGGCCAGTGGGGTCCATCAAGGAGGTGGGGAAACTGGGCAAGGGTGGCGAGAGTCGGGGATGGGGAAAGGAGGAGAGGGGCTCCCATCAGACCCTCCGTACTGTCCAGTCCCCACTCCCCTCACTGCAGGGCATCACAGGGACCGCCTGCTGTGAGTTCTTGGCAGGACTGGCGGGACCCTGGAGGGGCCCGATGAGTAGCTCAGTCATTTACCGTCCACCCCCTTCCTTCCCAGCGTGTGCAGGCCCCCCACCCTCCTCCTCCGCTTTCTTAACCTACCCTTCCCTGGCCCTTTCAGGTACCATCGCAGGTTGTCCCTTGGGCTGAGGCCTGTGCCCTGGAAAGTGGCATGGTGGTAAGGTCAGTCACCCAGTCAGCGTGTGATGGCAGGCACTAGGTTAGCTCCATACAAAGGTGAAGAGGAGGCCTCCTCCCTGGTAGAGAGTGATGTAGGAATAAATTCCCTCTCACTACTGGTGAGGCCAGGGGCACAGACATGCTGGAGGGGGCCTGCCCCTGTGCGGTTGGGGGAGGGACAGACACACCCCATCTGCAAAGGCCCTGAGGCCAGGCCTGGCGCACATACGTGTTCGTGAGAGCCTAGGGAGACACAGAGGCCCCCTCTACACAAATCTCATCACATTTTTTCCCTTTTTTTTGTCTTTTTTCGTGACCGGTAACGGGATCGCAACCCTCGGTGTCACGCCCGCACCACGCTCAACCAGTGAGCGGACTGGTCTCTATATGGGATCCGAACCCTTGGCGGGAGCGCCGCCCGGCTCCCAAGTGCCACACTCTACCAAGTGCGCCACGGTGTCACGCCCGTACCACGCTCAACCAGTGAGCGGACTGGTCTCTATATGGGATCCGAACCCTTGGCGGGAGCGCCGCCCGGCTCCCAAGTGCCACACTCTACCAAGTGCGCCACCGGGCCGGCCCCAAATCTCATCACATTTTATTAACAACAGTGGTAAACAAGGTAAACTCAGGAAGAATGAATTGCTCCCAAGTGACTATGGGAACAATGAAAAGATTTTATAGCTAAAGAATCACAACTCCATCGTTGGGCACATGACATCAAATCCCAAAAGAGGTCAAAGCTGTGAGTCACAGAATCTTCCAGAGCACTGTTTCTCAAAGGGTGGTTTTTGACTGTCATCGGCATCATCACCTGGGAACTTGCTAGAAACGCAAACTTTCAGGCCACCCACACCTATGAAATCAGATGCTGGATGGGCCCACTGGGCTGTTTTCACAAGTCCTCCAGGCGATTCTGCTGCACGGTCAAGTTTGAGAACCACTGGTCTCTAGACGCTTGTTACACAGACCAGCAACACCAGCCTCCCCGGCCCCGCCCTGGCCTGCCCAATCAGAATCTGCATTTTAAGGGCTGGCCCATGGCTCACTTGAGAGAGTGTGGTGCTGAATACACCAAGGCCACAGGTTCGGATCCCTATATAGGAATGGCTGGTTAGCTCACTTGGGAGAGCATGGTGCTGACAACACCAAGTCAAGGGTTGGGATCCCCTTACCAGTCATCTTTAAAAAAAAAAAAAAGAATCTGTATTTTAACAAATTCCCCACCTGCCTCCTGTGCACATTAGAGTCAGGAGTGCTGATCCAGAGAAAATGGCTAAAAATCTCAGAAACCGAGGCAGGCCTTATGTCCACCCAACAGCAGATGGTAGTAAAGTAATTGTAGTACACACAGCCCGAGAGAACTGGACTGAGGAGACTGCCGTCATGCCCTTCTAGCACCTCCACCGATGGGGCGCACCCCAGTCTGAGTGGGAAAGCTGTTTTTCGACAATCCTGTTAAAAGTTCCTCCCTAGGGCCGGCCCGGTGGCGCACTGGAGAGTGCGCCGCTTGGGAGTGCAGCGGTGCTCCCGCCGAGGGTTCAGATCCCATGTGGAGACCGGTTCCCGCTCACTGGCTGAGCACGGTGCGGGCGCAACACTGAGGGTTGCAATCCCATTGCCAGTCCCCGGTACAGGCGCGACACCGAGGGTTGCGATCCCGTTACTGGTCAGTAAAAAAAAGACAAAAAGGAAAAAAAAAAAAAAAGTTCCTCCCTAACCAAACTAATCAGCCTCCCAGCGCCTCCCACCTGTGAGCAGGGCACCTGTGGTCTCACCTGGCTAGAAGGCACGAGCCTCTCCTAGCTCAGGAAGAGCCAACGTTTGTACAGCTTTTCCCCAGGCTCTGCCCATACGTGGCTGAGCTGCCCCTCGAATGTGCCTTGCCCGTTCTGCTACCAGCTGGCTTAATCTTTGCCTCTTCTCTACTTTTTCTTTTTTAACCTCAGCATCTATTTACACCAAAGCTCAGTGTGACCTTGTATTTGTTTCCAATCACTGCTGTAACAAACTACCAAAAACTTAGTGGTTCAAAACAACATAAATGTGTTATAATTCTGGAGGTCAGAAGTCTGGAATGGGTTTTACTGAGAGGAAATCAAGTATCAGCAGTGTCAGGTGTTCTCCAGAAGCTCTTGGGGAGAATTCCATTTCCTTGCCATTTTCAGTTACTAGAGGCCACGAGCACTCCTTGGCTTGTGGCCCCTTCCTTCATCTTCAAGGCCAGCAGTATGGCATCCTCAAATCTGTCTCTGCTTTTATTGTCACATCTCCTTCTTCTGACTGGCTCTTTTGTCTCCGTCTTATAAGGACTCTTGTGATTACATTGGGTTAGCCCAGATAAGTGAAGATAATCTTTTCATCTCAAGATTTTTGGCTGAATCATATCTGCCAAGTCCTTTTTACCATGTAAGGTAACATATTCACAGGTTCTGGGTATCATGACATGGACATCTCTAGGGGACCATTGTTCAGCCTCCCACAGTCTGCTGCTGTCTGGCTCTCAGATTCATGTTCATCTCACATGCAAAATACATTCTTCCCATCCCAAGGTCGCTCAAAGTCCAAAATCTTAATCTACATCTCATCAGCTCAAAAGTCCCATATCTCATCATCAAAATCATCTAAATTAGCTATTAGTGAGACTGTACAACTGCCTTTGTACCTAGATGTGATGAAGGCCCTTACCCAAAGCTTGTTCAAAATTATGCCTGTAAGGAAAGTTTTATGCTTTGCTAACTTGCATATTTTAGCTTTTGTAAACCAGCTGTGCTTGCTCTTGCAAAACATCTTGTGTGCCTTACAGAATGTCACTAGTTAACAGCTCAAGGTTAAACATGAGTAACACTATTTTGTAAAAAACATCTATTTTGGTTCGTCTCAAGGATAGTAAGGGAGGAGGTAGGATGGTCAGAAAGTCCTGACCAAGGACTGTTGGAGAGTCCCTGTCAAATGCTAACTGCAAAATTAGCTCATGTACTCATGGCTTGCTTGCATTGGCTAAACGCAAAACGAACGATTATCCGATCACACCAAACTAAACATCAAAACCGAAAGTAACTTAGTCTCGGGGCCACAGTTTGAATTGGCTGCTGTGGCCCCGGCCGGAATAAATCCTTTAAAACTCCCTTCTGAGTGTGTCTCCTTAAAATTCGGCTATAACACATAGTAGTACCTACTTCAAAGGGTTGTTGTGAAGATTGAGTTATTACTAGTGAAATACTTGGGAGAATGCTTGCCTCATGGTAAGCATCCACTCCTTGTTATTATTTTAGAAAATGTGGATAATAAAAAAACCCACCTTTATTTCTATTGTAGGGGGAAAAAACAGGCAAAAATCAACCAACCCATCAATTGCATGCATTAGTACCACTTAGAGGCAATGACTATTAACATTTTGGGGGTTATATTATAGAAGACTTTTTGTCTTTATCCATTTATATATTATAAGTAAGCATATACTTTCCCTTTATTTGTTTGTTTGGAAACAGTTCTATTTACTTTACGTTGACCTTGTCCATAGAGCATTTATCAAGCTGGATAATCTGGGAAGGAGGTTGTGAAAGACGATCCATTCATTCAACCAACAAATATTTCTTGAACATCTACCATGTGCCGGGCACTGTTCTAGGTGCTGAGGACAGTGCAGCGAACAAAACAGGAATAAAAAAACAGTCCCTGCTGTCAGAGAACGTATATTCCAGTGTGGTCACACAGACGATAAACAAAATCATGAACATCTTGGGTGATTCAAAAGAACTAAACACTTAAAAATCATTAATCAGTGACTAAGTTAACTATACCACGTAGATAAGGACAATCTGTAAAGGAGCTCATGCAGTTAATCCTACAACCTAACAGATGCTCGACAGACAGCCCCGGTGTAACATGTACAGGGACCCTGGCACCGCGCCATCCCAGAGTCAGCTTCACCCAGATCCTTCATCACAGCTGCACTGGAAGGGAACCGGTCTGTATGTGGGATCCGAACCCTCGGGCGGGAGCGCCGCCGCACTTCCCAAGCGGCGCACTATCCAGTGCGCCACCGGGCCAGCCCTGCATGGCCATTTTTGCCCCACAGGTTAACCAGGGTCAAGGATCATCCTCATCATCGACCGTCCTTGATTGCTTTCTAACCAATTTTCAAACTTTTCAGGAAAAGGCTGCCTACTGCGGGGTCCCAGTGTCTTCCGGAACACTGCGGACACTATGTGAGATTGATTGGCCGGCGTTGGATGTTGGGTGGCCCTCTGAAAGAACAACTCCTACTGCTTTAAAGCCTGCAGGAGTTAAACCACTGACACATCATTCCCGAGTAAGGCTGTCTCCTGTAGAAAAAGACGATGTACCCAAGTCTATCAACCAGTGCGCTTGTGAACCAGTTAAACAAAATTTGTCTGTCTGTTAGTGTTTGAGTAACTAAGTTTGTGCCTTTTGGTCATTAAAGACCTGATGACTGAAAGAAATTATTTTTTCTCAGTTTCTCCTGGCAAGCTTGAAAAATTGAACACCTTAATTAGCTAAGTCTCTGGACAAAATTTGTCTGTTTATGCACAGAGTTCTGCAAGTGTTATAACAGAAACTCACTGTCTATGGCATTTCAGCCAAGATAAAGAAAAGCCTGTTAAAAGAATCAAGGCCGCTTGGAGATTCTGTTTTTCTTATACAATTCAGCCAGTTCTAGCTAAATGTAAACATTAAACTAAAACTGAAAAAAAAAAAAAAAAAAAAGAGCTAAATGTAAACATTAAACTAAAACTGAAAAAAAAAAAAAAACGTAAAAAGGCTTTTTAAAAAATCACAGTGCTATGAGAAATGTTTTTGGAATTATCTGCCTGGGTTTACTGGTCAAACAGGATTACATTTGTCTTTGCTAGAGGTTTTAAGGTTAAAGTTATAAGCCCAGCCTAAAACAGAATGATCTTTGATCATGCAATTTTTAGATAAATGAGGCTAATTTAGTATTGTTGGTGAAAAAGGAAATCAGTATGCAGGAGAAGAGGAAATATGAAAAAAAAAAAAACCCCAAAAACTATGGACATGGAGATGTAGTTGTGGTTAAAAATGCTAAAAAGAAAAAAGGATACTTCATTATGAAGAAGCATCTTGTGTAGTGAACTTTTGTCCTAGAGCAAAATGACTGGTTATTTAGGAAGTGGGAAGTATAGGACAAATGAAAAATCTAAAGCATGTCATCGAAGGTCCGAGTAAGTCATAATAATGGTTTGTGAACAGCGAATTTATGAAAAAATTTTGTGTATGATTAAGATGACTATAATTAAAAGGCAATTAGCTAAGTTTTTCTAAAGACTGAACTAAATATTAAGAAAACACTGATATAGAACTAAATTTCCCCTATGTTAGAACAAGTTTTTCTTAAAATATTGACCAGACGCTTAGTAAAATTGCAAAAGACTAACAAATACTCTTAAACACAAGTGTCAATAACTTTAAGAACAACGGACAAAATAAAAGGTTTTCAAAACTCTAGTAAGAAATCTGATGAGTTTATAGAACTACTA
>NW_007729534.1:69452-71343 GCF_000696425.1 Galeopterus variegatus | reverse complement strand
GATGAAAATATTTGCCTTTTTCCTCTTTGATTCCTCCAAAATTTGAAAACTATTTGTGAGTCTCCTTCTGAGTGTGTCTCCTTTAAAACTCGGCTATCACAGGAGTCCAGAGAGGTGATTACTGCACTTTTATTGAACCAACAAGATCACATTGACATGTTTGGCAGCCGCAAAGGTGGTAGACTTCAAGTCGACAAAACTCCTGGGGCGCTATGGAACTGTGTCTCATCCTGTACTCTGCACTTATATGAAAAAGTGCAAAATAAAAGTTTCTCTAGAAGAATTCATCCAGTTAAAGTTGGCATGGTTCTCTGACTCCTGTAAATTTGATCAGGCTTTCATCTGTATTTCTCAAGGAGAGCGAGGCTGTGCTGAAGCCCTTTTGCTACATGAGACCTCTCCCAGCTTATCCTTAATTGGCATTTTGGGACGTGTTTGCTCAACAAATTATGATCATACTTAGTGAGGCTGTTATTTATCCTTCTTGTCTCCAAAAACAGGTCATGAGAGACTCTTTCAAATATCTTGCTGAAATTCAGAGAGCCTCTGTTACAGCATTTCCTCACCCAGGTCTAAAAGGGATAAATGATGCTATTGAAAGTTTTGTACAAAGATCACTTTATCAAAAAAAGGGAATGAAGGGGCCAAGCCTGTGGCGCACTCGGGAGAGTGTGGCACTGGGAGCGCAGCAGTGCTCCCGCCGCGGGTTCGGATCCTATATAGGGATGACCGGTGCGCTCACAGCGCTCACTGGCTGAGCGTGGTGCGGACGGTCTCAAAAAGGAAAAAAAAAAAAAAAAAAGGGAATGAAGTTGTTTCTATAGGACTTGTGTTTAGGTGAAACTATATTGGATCCCAATATCTACCAATTTCTTTTCTAAGTGCACATTATCCATTCCTTTTATTCATTTCTGTATTTTTTAATAACAGGTTTATTGAGTTATAATTCACATACCACAAAGTACACCCCTTTAAAGTGTTCAGTTTAAGGATATTCAGTATGTTCACAGAGCGGTGCAATCATTGCCACAATCCATTTCAGAATGCTTCATCCACCCCAAGAAGAAACCCACGAGAAACTTTTGTGCTTCAAAGGAAGTTCGAAGACAATCCACAGAGTGGGAAAACTTGGTTTGTAGCTGCATTCTCTCTGGTAATAGAGAAAGCAGCCTCGCTATCTCGCCCCAAGGAAATAAATAGCTTACGCAGCTATGTGCTGATTGTGAAGCTCTGTTCCAGGCAGAATACGTGGGCTAGAGCCACATACAGTGATGTGAAAGTTTGGAAAAAACCAAATGTTCAGTGAAAAGTTGCCTGGAAAGTCTTTATGAGATATTCCAATCTCTGCCTCTGTATCCATGTGGATGTCCTCCCTTGTATGCGTTTCTGTGTGTCCTCTCCTCCTCTTATAAGGACACCAAGCCACTGGGCTTAGGGCTTATCCTAATCCAGTATGATCTCATTTTAACTAATTTCATCTGCAAGGGCCCCATTTGCAAATAAGGTAACTGTTAATTTTTTTTCTTTCATAATTGAGGTTTTATTGGTTGTGTTGAGGATCATTACACAGACATTTCAATTTGTACACAATTCTTAACATACTTACCAAAATTCTAAAAAGCCACGTATCATGATTTTTTAAAAAAAGTTATTCCAGCAACTTTCCAGCTTCAAATTTGGAGGCAAATTTTCCTTAAGAGGGTATCAAATACCGGAATCTCCAGATGTTGGTAAGCTGTTACATAAATCCCACCAATTCACAACTTAATATCATATGCTTTACATACTCAAATTTTCAATCATTCACAACACATTAACAAAATTATTAGGGGGGCCGGCCTGGTGGCGCACTGCGCTAGTGCGCCGCTTGGGAAGCGCGGCAGCGCTCCCG
>NW_007729534.1:66702-68579 GCF_000696425.1 Galeopterus variegatus | reverse complement strand
TTTGTACACAATTCTTAACATACTTACCAAAATTCTAAAAAGCCACGTATCATGATTTTTTTAAAAAAAGTTATTCCAGCGACTTTCCAGCTTCAAATTTGGAGGCAAATTTTCCTTAAGAGGGTATCAAATACCAGAATCTCCAGATGTTGGTAAGCTGTTACATAAATCCCACCAATTCACAACTTAGTATCATATGCTTTACATACTCAAATTTTCAATCATTCACAACACATTAACAAAATTATTAGGCAAACTGGACTATCACAACCAAAGAGGTTACAGACTGCACACAGTTCTGACAGGGAGAGCGATGATTAAGCAGTGATTTTCTTTAAGAAACAATTTTACTGAAAAACAACATGGGGATAGAAATAATTTTAAATGTTCAAGACACATTAAATGTACGACTGTGACTCCACATTGCTGTGTATCACAGAATATAAAAACTACCCCCATCTATGGAATGTTAAGCTGACACCCAAGACAGTCAAAGCCTCCCATGATTTAATATTCCACTATTTTCTTTTTTTTTCTTTTTGTCTTTTTTCGTGTCCGGCAACGGATCGCAACCCTCAGTGTCGCGCCCGTACCAGACTGGGACCGGCAACAGGATCGCAAACCTTGGTGCTGCGCCCGCACCTCGCTCAACCAGTGAGCGGGAACCGGTCTGTATGTGAGATCCGAACCCTCGGCGGGAGCGCCACCGCGCCTCCCAAGCGGTGCACTATAGCAGTGCGCCACCAGGCCGGCCCAATATTCCACTATTTTCTAGTTGTACCAAAAAATCAACCAGCGAATGATTTCACCTCTTAAAAAAGCTTTTACACTTAAAAAATGGGATGAGGTGGGATTCTCTTCTTAAAAATGTTTTTAGAACTACTAAAAAACCTGCATTTACAAAATGGTTGATAAAAATGTTCTTGTGGACTGTCTAAGAAATGTGACAGGGACCACTGGTAAGACATGGCATATGATATTAATCAGACTCGGCTTCTTTCTGTCTGGTTTCATCAGAGGCTGGACTCCCCTCGTTTTTAGTTTCTTCGTTTTTTGCAGGTAAACCTTCTCTAGTTTCTTGGTGAGTCACTTCGGCCTGTTTTCCCTTTTGTTTGCACTTTTTTGTCTGAAGATTTATCCTTCTCTGCTGCCTGTTTTGGCTTCATTTCCACTTTTGTAGAGGCAGGTTTAGCTGACAGCCCTGCCTATGTCCTCTTGGGCCTTCCTCGTGGGGGACGCCGGTGCAGGAGCCTGCACCAAGCTGGGCCCCTGGCTGCCGCAGGCTGCTAGACCCGCAGGTAACTGTCACCAAATTGTGTCCCCCACAAAAGATATATTGAGGAGAAAAATCAGTGAAATGAAAAGTTGGTTCTTGGAAAACATTGACAAAATTGACAAAGCTTTAGCTAGACTGACAAAAAAGAGGGAAGATGCAGATAAATGACAAAGATTCCCCACTTGACCAAACTAGTCATCCTCGGGCATGTCCCTTAAGGATATTTTAGCAAGAATCCTGCTAGTCGGTATCTCCCACCCTCAATATCTAATCAGATGCCACATTCCCCACCATCCCCCAGGTGGTGTGGGATCACCTGGCCTTCCTTCAGCAAGAATCCTGTTAGGTGGGTGGAGCCAGAGTTCCCCCTCACCCATGACGTTTCCTTTTAGTAATGTTCCATCCACTAACTGCACCCCTGTCCTGCTCCTTAGCTATAAATTCCCACTCTTACTTGTATTCACAGTGGAGCCCAATCTCTCTCCCCTACTTCAAAACCCCATTGCAGTAATCCATCCCTATAGCTATCATGATTGTCCCAAATAAAATTCTGCCTTGCCATTTTAACACATGCCATTTGTAATTTTTTCTTTAATAGTTA
>NW_007729534.1:63197-66018 GCF_000696425.1 Galeopterus variegatus | reverse complement strand
AAATAAAATTCTGCCTTGCCATTTTAACACATGCCATTTGTAATTTTTTCTTTAATAGTTATGGTGCCATGACTCAGGTAGGGTCAGATTCATCATTGGACTCTGGGGCCTCTCACCCAGGCCTCCAGGTGCAAACCTTGGAAGACTTAGTCCTCACTCCCAACTGGTTAACAGGGATCCATTGGTCATTGTGACTCCTGAGCCAGCTCTGGATGGCAGTCTTTGAAGCACAGCAAGGACAGATTTTGATTCTTAAGATTCTGAGGACACTCTCTAAAGCTGGGTTAGAGATCCAGGCTTCTTTCTTTGAAAGGCACCTGCTGAGCTAGAAGTCTTCTTCCTGCCTTTCTTTCAAGCTGGGATTACTTCCCGAAGTTCTAGGTTTGAAGATTTTCTTTCCAGCTCTTTGTCTTGAGTGGAATTTCCCTAACACCTGGACTAGAAAACTTTTCCTGGATTTCTGTGAGGCTCTCTGCTCTCTATTTGGTCCTGTTTCTCCCATGAGAACTTCCCAGTTGGTTGAAAACTTCAGCGCCCGCTGACTGCATGCTCTGCCAACTCTACTCGCTTCTGATCTTGTCCGCATGATTTTGCTGAGGATAACTGGAAATTTGAATGGCCTCTTTGGGAAACTTAAGATCTTCCCAAACTGGCTCATTTAAGACCTCCCCCTTCCCCCCACCGGCCCCCTCCTTCCTCCTTTCACTGCTTCTGTCTTCTCTTCAGTCTCCTTGGGTCCTTTGACAGGTCCCTTCACGTCCTCTTTTCTTCACTCTGTGCACCCTGCCCGACCTTTCAGCTCCTTGCAGTCACTTGAACTTTAGTCCCCTGCTCCCACGGGGCTCTCAAGGGACTCAGGGACCCCCAAAAGCAACCACTGAAGCTGAAAAGAGGAAAAAAGGGCTAATGGAAACAAACTGGACATTTTATCCACTTGGATGGGGTTTGGAAACACCCAGACAGCTGCTTGATATTCCCTCAGTTTCTTGCCTAAAATCTAACCCCGACCTCTACGAGTACATCTCAGGGCAAAAGAAAGTTTTAAAAGTCTTCTCCACAAATATTCCTAAACAGGTAATCTTAAATCCTTCCATCTGTCAGAAACATAATTTGGATAAAATATAAAGTGGAGCAATGGTGAGAGTGTATCACTATGTTTTACTGACTGATGGTTAAAATTTTAGAGTGAAAGCTATAAGATCTCTGTTTTGGGGTTTTTTTTGGTGGCTGGGCAGTACAGAGATCTGAACCCTTGTCCTTGGTGTTACCAACACCACACTCTAACCACGTGAGCTATCTGGCCAGCCCTAGATCTCCATTGTGTCTGTCTGAAGCCAGTCTAATATCTCTGTCATGTCTGTTTTTATGTTTACACTGTGTATATGTGATATTTTTCTACCTCAGGATGGTATTACCAATCAATTTATAAAATCCCTTAAAGTAGGTTTTTTTTTTTTTTTCCTTTTTGTGTTTTTTCGTGACCGGCAACGGATCGCAACCCTCAGTGTCGCGCCCNCTCAGCCAGTGAGCAGCCGGTCTGTATGTGGGATCCGAACCCTCGGCGGGAGCGTCACCGCACTCCCAAGCGGCGCACTGTAGCAGTGCACCACCGGGCCATCCCTTAAAGTAGGTTTATTCAAGTTGACTTAAAGATAAATGAGTGCTTATATAAATTAAATATTCCTAAATCGCCCAGAAATTAACTCCAGAAACTAACCTAAATGCTTTTCAAGTTCATATGACTTGAGTAAATCTCTGGCAATTAAGAGTAATTACTGCTGTCTTCTGAGCTGTCAGCTTTAAGTATAATATGCGCATACGTTTTCATTCTACTTGGGTTTACAGCTTTTATTGTTTTTTGTTGTTGTTGTTGTTTTGGTGGCAGGGAGAACCAAACCCTTGACCTTAGTGTTATGAGGCTGCACTCTAACCAACTGAGCTAACCGCCAGCTCCCTGTACTTGGGTTTACTGGTCAAATACGCTAATATTATTTTACTGGATGTTTAAAATTATAAAAATTATAAGTTCAGTATAAGAACAAATGTACAAGTAACAATGCAGTAAAAGATGAAGTGCCTGATAACCATTGCCTAATGTATACCAAGCACAATGATAAAATTTTTAAAAATGTGTTTAACTTTTTTAGGATTTTGCCTTTGTGATGCTTGCCTAATAGTTAACAGGGAAATAACCTGAGATGATGGCTAGCTTTGTTTATTATTATATGTCTGCTAAAAATAGTTTATTTTTAGAAACTTGAAACCTAAAGGTATACTACATGATAGATATTCATTGAATACCTAGATCATTTTCAAATAAGATAAAATACTAAAACATTAATTACTAAACATAAATGTACGTTTATATACTTTTGGCTTCTTATTTTCATACAGTATAGAGAAGCTAAATGTACTTATATTTGAGTCTGTTAATAACATGTTCTTTATGCTACACTGAAAATTTGTACTGTGAAAAAGCATATGCCTCTAAAAATTATAAAATGTTGTATTTATAAATTTGGTAATGTACAAGAAAATGCTGGTAAATGACAAATAGTTCACAATTGCCTGCAACCTCATTTTCACTAGAAAAGGTTACTAAGACTTAAGAATTCTAGTGAGTATGTAAATAAACTACTAAAAATAATAACGGTTGAAGGAGACAACTCTGTATGAAAAGTATGCAGGGAAAGCAGGATGTGTTTTTTTTTAATTTTTAATTTTTAATTTTTTGTCCTTTTTTTGAGACCGGCTGCACACAGCCAGTGAGCGCACTGGTCATCCCTATATAGGATCCGAACCCGCAGCGGGAGCGCTGCTG
>NW_007729534.1:53645-62495 GCF_000696425.1 Galeopterus variegatus | reverse complement strand
AGAAATTTGATATGTGGTCAAGCTGGCTGAAAATTTTAACAAATTTATTTATAAATTTTTTTTAAAAAATGAGTCTAGGGCCGGCCCGGTGGTGCACTCGGTAGAGTGCGGCGCTTGGGAGTGCGGCGGCGCTCCCGCCGAGGGTTCGGATCCCATGTACAGACCGGTCCGCTCACTGGTTGAGCGCGGTGCGGGCGCGACACCGAGGGTTGCGATCCCGTTGCTGGTCACGGAAAAAGACAAAAAGGCAAAAAAAAAAAAAATGAGTCTAGGGGCCGACTTGTGGCTCACTCGGTAGAGTGTGGTGCCAATAACACGAAGGCCATGGGTTCGGATCCCATGTAGGGATGGCTGGTTGGCTCACTTGGGTGAACTGGCCATCCCTATATAGGATCTGAACCCATGGCCTTGGTGTTATCAGCACTGCACTCTCCTGAGTGAGCCACAGGCCGGTCCGCCTTATGGGTCATCTTTAAAAAAAAAAAAAAAAAAAGAGTCTAAATATAAAAAATACACTGGTACAAAAACTAGAATTTGGTTTTCTCTCTGTTAAAATAACAGTTTTCTTGAATTATTGATCTGCTGTTAATAAGAGATTGTAAAATGTTGTTAATTACCTTTTAAGTAATCTGCCTGGGAAACCAAAAATTTATCTTTTATTGGAATAATTTCCTGTGCTTTGTGCTAACCTTTATCATGTCTTTGATTACATAAGAGGATTTTAAAAGAGCTAACATTTTCTACATTTTTTTTTGCTCTCCTTTTTATTTTTGAGTTTCTACGTTTTTGATAACTTTACCTTCCTAAAATCAAATCCCAAATGAAATCTTCATGTTCTAGAAAGACCTTGAGATTTCCCAGAGGGTCCTTGGAAAAGCTCAAAGGTTTTGGTCTTTCACATTGGTAAAAAGAGAGATGTTAAAAATAATGCCGCTTAGAGAGCTGGCCAGTTAGCTTAGTTGGTTAGAGCACAGCCTTAGAATCACAGGTTCAAATCCCCATAAGGGCCAGCCACCAAAAAACAACTCAGTTTACTTGATATGTTCAATTGCAAGGGGAACATTGTCAAGTAAGAAAAGATAATTAACCTTCCCTATGTTATATAAAATGTTATCTCAGAACTTGTATGAAGTCCATAGAAATTTGTTAATACCCTTGTCGCTTAGAGAGCTGGCCAGTTAGCTTAGTTGGTTAGAGCACAGCCTTAGAATCACAGGTTCAGATCCCCATAAGGGCCAGCCACCAAAAAATAACTCAGTTTACTTGATATGTTCAATTGCAAGGGGAACATTGTCAAGTAAGAAAAGATAATTAGCCTTCCCTATGTTATATAAAATGTTATCTCAGAACTTGTATGAAGTCCATAGAAATTTGTTAATACCCTTGCTGTCCACAATATGTTCTAGTATAATGTTATCAGTCATATTTCTAGTTATTATATAAAATGTTGTACACCAAAGAAATAATCAAATTCACTCGTCAATTTAACTATAATAAACTCTTATCAGATCTTTAACCATTTTAAGTCTTTTTTTTTTTCCATCCATAGATATTGTTTTACTCTGATTCTTCTTTGAAAACATTTGTAATCAGCCTGAATCAGGCCAGAATGCTTCATGACAACATTGTTTAAATAAATTTGAGACCATGCCAATGACTAAGTAAGGATTTCCAGAACTCTAGTGGAGAAGCTGACATTCATGAAACTGCTAAGCCAAGATGAAGTTGAACAATAATTCTTTTTAAATTATTATTTTTTAAAATTTTAATTAATTTTTTTCATCGTACACGTTTATGGGGTACCGTTTGTGGTTTCAGTACACACACATATTGTATAATGATCTAGTCAGAATAGTTAGCCTATCTGTCACCTAAACATTTGTCATTTCTTTGTGGTTGTAACGTTCAAGTTCCTCTTTTCTGGCTATCTTGAAATAAACAGTACACTATTATTAGCCGTTGTCACCCTAGAGCACCAGAGCCATATTCTTCCTGTCTAACTGTAACTTTGTAACTTTGTACGAGTCACCAACCTTTCCCTGCCTCCTAGAACAAGAATTAATTACATGGGACTGAATGAACTGATAAAAGTTAATTATGATTATTGTCTTGGAACATTGCTGGTTCCTTAATATTTTTTCCCCAGATACAAGGAGCCTTTTTCTTGCTTCTCTTATGCTATCTATAACTCACAACAATTTAGAAGATTATACTTTTGTAAACAGAAATAAAACCTTTATCTATTTTCCCTACCTGATCACTCCAGAATTCAGAAACCATTGAGTGTTCTTGTTTTACTTTATTTTATTTATTTATTTTTAATTGAAACATAATTGATTGTACATATCTGTGGGGTGCCACTTTGAGTATCAACACCTGTATGCAATACGTGATGCTCAAATCAGGATAATTAGTATGTTCAATATTATACAATATAATCATTTTTTCGTGAACTTTTACTTATTTCTTGCTAACCACCCCCCTCTCCCCTTTTTTCACCTCTGGTATCCTCAGTTCTGTTTTCTCCTTTTGAAAGTTCAATGTATTTTTTGTGATTGTTTCTTTCTTTCTTCCTTCCTTATTATTTGTTTATTTTTTTAGCTCCCACTTATGAGTGAGGACCTGTGGTATTTCTCTTTCTGTGCCTGGCTTTTTATTTTTTTGTTGGCTGGCTGGTAAGGGGATTGAGTGTTCTTATTCTCATGGTAACATAGTTATTTCATATAAATAGTTATTTCATAGTTAGAAATTCAGTAAGAATCTATTCTCCTTGTATAAGGACACAATTAGAAACTTTGTTTATATTACCAGCGCTTTTACTGGAATGTCATATTTGAGAGTGATGTGCATAAAATCTGATCTAAGGAACTAAGGCTGGCTTTATGGAGCTTATGCTTACAAAGCCCTTTGGGAAACACTGGCCTGGCACCTGGCTTACAGGGTTCCCAGCCTTACAGGTGAGTATGGAAGGTCACTTCCTCGCCAACCCAGGAATCTTGAGGAACCTCCAGAAGAGAGGAATATTTGGGGAACCTCCAGAAGAGAGGAATTCACACAAATTTGTAGGTGCTGGAGGCAAAGTTTGGTGGTGAGTTCTTGGCTCAGCTTGCTAGACTTGAGAAGCTTTTTTAAAAATCCAGTATGAGATTCCTCATGAAAAGTTCCAGCAAACTCAAAAAGTTCCATGTGGTCAACTGCCATTCTTGCTGCACTACGTGAGTAACCAGGCCAAACCTCATGCGACCTGACTCATTTTGTAAATACAAATCAAAGAGGGGGGGATTGTAGAAAGAGATATTAGTTTTGATGGAAAACTATAGTGCACTCTTGTGGTTTATCAACTCTCCTAGTTTCTGCCAGTATCTTTTATAATTCTCCAAACTAACATTTCAATTTTTCTCCCACCCTCCTGACTTGGTATCACTGAGAGTTAAAACTGTGCTTTTCCCAAAGCCCTGCAAGCGGAAGACAACTTGATATAAACTTGAGAGAAATCAGCTCAACAGATTGTGTGTGGACGCTGGTGCCCTCTGCTGTGTGGGCCACTCAGCTGGAACACCTGATGCCACCACCGAAGACAGCCACACTGCAAACCGAGGAGTTCATCTGATTGCCACCACCTTCTTGCTCTACGACTAAAGATGCTTTGAGCCCAACATCTGGAAATCTTTTTGACTGGCTGCTCTCTGGACTCAGAAACTGGGTTTCCAACTTTAATCTTTGTTTTTCTTTTATTTTCATAGAAGTTCCCTTCATGAAATGCCTGACAGCTCAAATCATCCAATAAATATCCTCTACTACCAAGTCCCAACATATGGTTCAACTTGTCCTTAATGAACAAAAGGTGACTGCCTTGGATTGGGTGTCCCCCAAAAACTTGACCCCTAATGTGACTGTTAAGAGGCTGGGAAATCTTACTATGGTGATTGAAAGGTGGGGCCTTGAAGAGGTGATCAGACTGCAGAACCGTGCCATAGTGAATAGATTAAAACTGGTGGTCATGAGTGTGGTTTGGAGGGCTTTAAAGAGAGTGAATGAGGAGGTGGTAGTCTCTCTCTCCCTACTCGGTCATTTTCACAATGTGATGCCCTGCCATCACTGAAGTCACCATCAAAGAAGGCCTTCACCAGATGTGTTCCCTGGACTTTGGACTTCCCAGCCTCAGAAACCATAAGCGATAAATTTTGTTTTATTACAAATTACTCAGTTCTGTGTATTTTGTTATAAGCAACAGAAATGGACTAATACAGCAACCAAACGAGAAATTGGGCTTATATCATTCAAAGGAAAGAAGAGTGTCTGTCCTTTGCCCCTAGGACCAGGAACCCAAGGAGGGTATTTCCTTTCACTGCTGCTGTTCTACGTTGTACTAACAGTTCTAGTCAGTGAGACTAGACAAGAAGAAGAAACAAAAGGCCTCCAAATTGGCTACAAAGAGGTATAACTATATTTGTGGATAACACAATCCTATATTTAGAAAATCCCCCCAGATACTCCAGAATGCTGTCAGAGTAGTATTTGTTAAAACAGCCCTAGGAAAGTATCACAGTCATATTCTGATGTCCTTGGTGGGCATGAATTTGTGGGGACACTATGCAATCCACTACAATAAGCTTTCAGATTTCTTTACCAACATTAATTATTCCAATTCTAATTTGAAGAGCATTTTCCCCAGACACATGAGCTGGAAATAAAATAAGCTGCAGGCTTGCTTTTGTCCCAAACACAACTTCAACCCCCCTTTTTATCATGTAGCTCCTTTTGGTGTTCTGCCCCGCACACCCCCTCCTGCAAGTCTGTCTCCACTGGCACAGAACCCCCTCCCACGCCAGCTCAGCCAGAGCGATTCCTGTTCTTTTCCCCTGGGCCCTCTTGGGACTGCCGGGTAGAGTTTGGTCTGAAGTTTCCAGAGCCTTTCCCCTCATCAGAGCGTCCCCGTTAGCTCCAGGCTGGCCACTGATTGCTTCTGGGTTGTGTCCTGGAGTTGTATGATTCCCACCCAAGACTTGAGGGAAAGGACTGTCACTATTGGTGGGGAAAGGAACTATTGCGGGAGCAGGGAAGTTGAAAATCAAATTGAAGCCTGGCCTTCCCTAATGGCGAGGTCAGAAAGAGTGGGCCAGTTTGGTGAGCGTCCTCTTCAGGACCAGGACCCATGCAGGGCTTCCCTGGGTCACCTTGTTAGAGTGAGCAGGACTGAAGCCATGTTGGGACCTAAAGCTGCCTGGGCTGTGGAGCAGGAGAGGATTTTAAAAAGGACCGTTTTTTTTCTCTCTGCTCTTTCTTCCCATCCCCTGACTTTCTTATCCCGCAGAGTTTCTTATCTCACTTGCTAAGTAGGAAACAAAGCCCAGAAGCTAATTAGTACTCTGCAAAGCTAACAACAGTTCTTTCTCTGAGACTTGCAGAGTTTTGAGAAATGATCAAGGCCAAATGACTGAAGCTGACCTCGGGCACCAGCCAAGTACACTGGCGCAAATCAAAACCTTGCAGGGCCCTGAGATAACAGCAAAGATGAGAACAGAAACCAGACGAGGCCTTGGCGGGACCTTGTACCTGACCCATAGAAGCGGACCTCTCGTAGCTCATGTCTCCTGCTCTCCTGCTTTTCACCTCCCACATTCCATTCCCTCAACCCCTCCTTTAAAAACCCCTCAGTAAACGTAAATCTTTGAGATGGGGTAGCCTACCATCTCCTTCAGCTGAATACATCTGCTTTTCTAACACCAACCGTTTGACTTCTGAGGTTTTTTTTCTTTCCTTTTCAAGGGGGCGGGCAGCCGGACCTGAGTCCGGTAACGACCTGATCTCTGAGATGTCCCTCTTGGGCTGGACCTGAGGAACAGCCTCACTCCCGCATACGCCCATATGCCGAGGCTCCCCGGGACAGGCAAATGCCTTCTTTGCAGCCTTGCTCTGAGAGCAGCTCCCTCCTCCCGCCAACAGGACATTTTATCTCTTTCCTCCACTCCAGCCCTTTGAATGTCCACCTCCAGCCTGTCCTCATGCATCCTTCCCCCTGGCCAGGCAGCTCTGAAGTCTGGAAGTAGGGGAGGAAGGACAGCCCTGGCCTGGGTCCCAGCTCCTCGCACCTCAAGGGTGGGCTCGGACCCCAAGGCAGGCAGGGCCTGGCTGTCAGGTACCTGAGCTGAGAGAAATCCAGTGCGAGCTTAACATTTCCTAATTCCCTGGGTGGTGGTGGTTATTTTTCTGATGGCTGGCTGGTACGGGGATTGAACCCCAGACCCTGGTGTTATAACTCTGCACTCTACCCAGCTGAGCTAACTGGCCAACCCAAGTTACTTTTCCTCCTTTTCATTTTACTTCATATGGAGTAAACTCTTAAAGAAAAAGAGTTTCTGGGCTTCCCTTCAGGGAAGGGAGGAGAAAATTATAACTTTCAGATTTGCTATAATGTTCTGCTAATTTTGGAAAAAAATGTATAAAATTACAGAGCTAAAAACATTGTTTCTGATGAATTCTGGTACAAAGCAGAATTATACTGTTAACATATTTAATTTTAAAACATAATTGGTGCTGATGACACCAAGGTCTGGGGTTCGATCCCTGTACTGGCCAGCCAAAAAAAAAAAAAAAAAGGGAACTGACTACCTGTTATATGATTCCATTTATGTGAATGTGAAATAAAAAGAAACATATGTTTGGTCTCTGTTCCAGTTTTCTGGCACACAACTCCTCAAACCCTTGGAATCTCCAAAGTGATAGTGTCTTTCTGTGTGCTAATGAGATGACTGGTATCTGGGGTTCCTGGAGAGCCTCAGCATGGGGGCTGGTTGCCAGGGGAACCACCTTGTGATTAGAGGGTTGGAACTTTCAACTCCACCCCCAAACCTCCAGGTACACGGAGGGGCTAAAGTTGAGTTGACCACCAGTGGCCAATAATTTAGTCAATCATACCTATGTAATGAATCCTCCATAAAAGTCCAGAAGGACAGTGTCCAGAGAGCTTCCAGGTTGGTGGACACGTGGAGGTGCTGGGAGGGGGAGACACTTGGAGAGGACATGGAAGCTCCATGCCCCTTCCCCGGACCTCGCCCTATGCCATCTCGTCCATCTGACTGTTCCCAAGTTGTATCCTTTATAATAAACCATAATCTTGTAAGAAAACTGTTTTCTTGAGTTCTATGAGCTATTCTAGCAAATTATTGAACCTGAGGAGCAGGTTGTGGGAACCTCTGGTTTGTAACTGGTCAGTTGAGGCACAAGTGAGAAACTGGGCTTGCAGCTGGCCTCATAAGTGGGGACAGTCATGTGGGACTGAGCCCCTAACCTGTGAGACCTCATGCTACCGCCAGATAGATAATGTCAGAATTGAGTTAAATTGTAGGACACCCAGCTGGTGTCTGCAGAAAATGGGAGAATTGAATTGTGGGGAATATCCCACATATGTGGTCTAGAAGTGTCTTGTGTTGAGTGTGAGTATAGAGAAAAACAGTTTGTTTTCCCTATACGATGAAATGTCCAGAATAGCCAAATCTGTGGAGACAAAAAAAAAGATCAGTTGTTGCTTTGGGCTGGGTGGAGGGGTGGAAAGATGAAGCTAAAGGGTATGGAGTGTCTTTTTTTTTTTTCTAAAAAAGATAACCGGTAAGGGGATCTTCACCCTTGGTTTGGTGTTGTCAGCACCACGCTCAGCCAGTGAGCTAACCAGCCATCCCTATATAGGGATCTGAACCCATGGCCCTGGTGTTAGCAGCACCACACTCTCCCAAGTGAGCCATGGGCCGGCCCTTAGAGTGTCTTTATGGAGGGATGAAAGTGTTCTGAAATTGTGTGCAGTGATGGTTTCACATATCTATGAGTGTAATAAAAATCACTGAGTTGTACACTTTAAACAGATGAATTGTATGGCATGTGAATTATATCTCAACAAAGTGATTTAAAAAAAAACATTAAGGATGCTCTCTTGGCTGCATCTGCTGCAAGAAGGAAGACTATCCTCAGCAACCCAACCAGAAAATGTTGACATCACCCTGAAAGGACACACAGGTATTGTGAAGGGCCCCAAAGGAATCCTCTGGAGGCATTTCATCCGTGTAGAACTCAGCCTCCTTGGAAAGAAAAGGAAGAGGCTCCAGGTTGACGACAGTGGTGAATAGGAAGGAACTGGCTGCAGTTCATGCTATTTGTGATCTGATATGGAGTGTGACCCAGCATGTCCCTCTGGGCTCTGTTACAGCATGAGATCTGTGCACACTTACTTCCCCAGTGACCCTGTGACTCAAGGAGCGGGTCTCTTGCTGAAATCCAAAATCTCTTGAGTGAAAAATCTACTACAGGATTTGTACAAGGCCAGGTGTTGCTTATTCAGTATCTCAAGCTCAGAAAGATATCAACATTAAAGTTTTATTCAATTCAGCTGCTTTGATTTAGCAGCAAGCCACGACAGTTAAAAATGAGGATATCAGAAGAATTTTGGATAGTATCTATGTCTCTGAGAAAGGAAAAGATCAGCAGGCTGATGAATAATATCTAAAAGTTGTCCAGCTACAGAAACAAGAATATTACAAATGATTCCTAAAACCTATCTGTGATATTTTAAAAATGCAGTAAAATGTGGGCCGGCCCAGTGGCGCACTCGGTAGAGTGCGGTGCTTGGGAGTGCAGCGGCGCTCCCGCTGAGGGTTCGGATCCCATAAAGAGACTGGTCCGCTCACTGGTTGAGCACGGTGTGGGCACAACACTGAGGGTTGCGATCCCGTTACCGGTCATGAAAAAAGACAAAAAGGAAAAAAAAAATGCAGTAAAATGTATCTCCTGGTGTTGACCAAAGTGTACCCAGTTTTGGTTAGATGGAAGAGCAGGTTTCTGCAATCTGCTGCACAATAT
>NW_007729534.1:34419-52759 GCF_000696425.1 Galeopterus variegatus | reverse complement strand
CAAAGTGTACCCAGTTTTGGTTAGATGGAAGAGCAGGTTTCTGCAATCTGCTGCACAATATGATTATTACTATTATTCATTATTAACCCTGGTTAATAGTAATATATTGTATATTTCAAAATTACTAAGAGTAGAGTTTTAAATGTTCTCACTACAAAAAAGATACATGAGGTGATGAATATGTTAATTAGCTTGATATAATGATTCCACAATGTACACACATATCAAAACATCACATTTTGTCCCATAAAGATATGCAATTATTATGCATATGTCAATTAAAAATAAAAATTTAAGTTAGGGCTGGCCCGGTGGCACACTCGGTAGAGTGCAGCGCTTGGAAGCGTGGCAGCGCTCCCGCCGAGGGTTCGGATCCCACTTAGAGACTGGTCCGCTCACTGGTTGAGCATGGTGCGGGCGCGACACCGGGGGTTGCGATCCCGTTACCAGTCACGAAAAAAAGACAAAAAAGGAAAAAAAAAAAAATTTAAGTTAAAAAATTTGTCTTTTAGGAAAAAAACATGAATGGGAAGTCCCAGGCTTGTGCCCGGATCAGCTGAGTGTCCTGTGACTTGCTGTTGTGTTTTAGGCAGGGCCCTCACATCTTTGCACCCCACCACCAGGGGGCGCATACTTTATTATTTTCTATTCTGAGATTTGGAAAGTGCTTTGGGTGCAGGGTAATTTGGGGTTCCTTATTTTTTTTTTTTTTAAATGATATCTCTTCCTTCATGCTGCTGCTGCTATTTTAGTTCAACCAGCCTGATTCCAGTTAAAAAATAGTTGGCCATTCTAAGTGCATTTACAACTTGTGGTTTCTTCCCCCTACCTTTTTTTTTTTCCCCCCAGAATTTTTTTTGGCATGTGAACTGGAATCGTTTTTGGTAGGGCTGCCAGGTGGGACATTCTTGGAAGAAAGTAGCACATCCATTCAGTTAAATAAACCCTTATCATGTGCATCTCCCATGTGTTAGCACTCAGATCTGCTTGCTTGTGGCCCCGTGAAGTGCACTCTGGAACTGAATGACTTCATATGGGAGGGTCAGTGGGACAGAACAAAGGTCCCTATGGCTGTGGCTGGTCCCGAGGCCTGTAGCCATGTTCATGATCTCCTTCCTCTACCTCCCTCCCAGACTCTCTCTGGCCTTGACCAGCACTGCTGCTTGTCTAGGTTACAGCTTGCTCTGAGTCCCTGTGCTATTCTTGCCCTGGTCAGGCTGCAGATGCTGCAGTCACCTGCTCACTGTTAACACTGGGTGTGAAAACACCAAGAAATGGCCTAGCACATGCCTTGAGTTCCAGACATGTGCCCCACTGTCCCCACGATCTGGCCTCACAATAATTAGGGTCAAGTGCTCTGGCCAGGGGAGAAACCCTTTTTTGGCCTGGTAGTCCCCCGGCTGAGGAGTTCAAAGTTGTAGCTCACTGCACCTTTCCTGTGTCCAGGTGCCCTTAGGTGAAAGTGCTCCCCTTTTACCGACCCTAGCGACTGGGACCTCTACATCCATCAGACCCTAATGTCTTGAAAGCTGGAGATACAAACTCTGAAAATGGTCACCAGAAGAGATGATGAGTGGGGCCCTTTCTATTTCTGCTCCCTTTGGTTCCTGGACTGTGTGATCCAGTTACCAGGGAACATCAGCGATCAGCACAGACCATATCCTGGGGGGAGCACCCCAAGTCTGCAGAGACTGTTCCCACACTTGGGACACTCAGCCTTTTATGGCCACTCTTTTCCTACTAGGCTTCCCACTTGTGGGTTATGCTGTATGTGAAGGGACCAAGGGACTCTGTGGTCACGTGCCCATGGTCACACCTCTTTCAATGTAGAACAGGACCTTGGATCTGAGGTGATGCAATG
Organism: Galeopterus variegatus; assembly: GCF_000696425.1. NCBI lineage: Eukaryota > Metazoa > Chordata > Mammalia > Dermoptera > Cynocephalidae > Galeopterus > Galeopterus variegatus. The sequence goes on along the minus strand of NW_007729534.1, from coordinate 50,898 downwards.
CCAGCTCTCACTTTGATAAGTCAGCCTCAGGAAGCCCTCAGTTAGTGATGCTGGTAGAGGCACTGTGTGGGGAAGCAAACCCGGATTTGGAGTAGGGACCAATAATGGTAAACTTGAATTAGTGGTCCCTCCCGGATAGAAGCAGCAGCATTCCCAGATGCGATATGTGCTGATTCCAGAATCCACAAAGGCCTGCCAAGTGCCGTGCCTTTCTATTGGTGGTAGAAAGGGCAAGTTGTAATAATTCGTCCTTTAACTTAGAGGAGACATACTGGCACGGCCCAGACCACTGGACCTTGGGAAACTTTGCTGATATGTCAAGCCCCTGAATCTTTGTGGGGTTCTTTCTCACTCTCTGGCTTGCACACGTGGTCCTAGGTGTCCACTTGCTGCTTCCTGCTCACCAGGCCAGTTAGCATGATGTCACTCATGTAGTGGGTCAGTGATGTTCCACAGAATGTCAAGGTCCCTGTAGACTATATTATGACAGAGGGCCTGGTTGGTTGCTCAGTTAGTTAGAGCACGGTGTTGATAACACCACGGTCAAGGGTACCAACCAGCCACAAAACAAAGAAACAAATTCAAAAGAAAGCACAAAGTACATTATGACAGGTATAGGAGGGTAATCACAGCTCTGGGATGTGAACATGTGCTGCTGTCTTTCTCCTGTAATTATGAACTGCTTTCCATCCTGTTTGTTGATGGGGATTGAACAGACCACACTTGTCACATTGGTAGCCACATATCAAGTCTCAGAGGCTGTGTTGATCTACTCTAGTAAAGATCCATCTCTGTGCTTTGGCTACCAGGTGGCTAAGTCCACGGCAGCTTAGTCCCCGTGACCTGGCTGGTGTCTGTATGGCCATGAAGGTGAAGTGGTGTAGGGAAAAAGAGAAGTAACTGGTCAGGATCCCTCAGGGGGGCTTGGAATCTTGTGGAGCATTTGATGTAAATGATAACTGTGCACTTGCACCCAGGTGTTCCTTGGCTATTGTCTGTGGAGACAGTAGAGATTGTGGAGGAAACTTTGACACAACCGTTACCCATGGAGGTGGAGGCTACACCTNATTTGATGTAAATGATAACTGTGCACTTGCACCCAGGTGTTCCTTGGCTATTGTCTGTGGATGCACGTGGGCACCCAGGTGTTCCTGGGTTGTCTGACTTGTGCCCAGATATTCCTGGGTTATTGGGCTTAAGTATAAAGGATGAATGGCTTTGATACACAGTGCCCTCGGGATGCCCCTGGAGGCCACTAGGGTGGCTGCTGCTAGCTTTGTGAGCTTGCATCTGAATAAAGCCCATTAATTTTTACCTGCAGCTCCTAGGATCTTTTTCCTATTACCTAGCTCGTGGACCTTCAGGTGAGGGGTTTGTGACCCAGTCTGTACAATGGGTTTGAAGGGTTTTGGGGCCCTAGCCTGAGCAATACAATTGGTGTAGTTGTTGTCAGGATTCTGAGCAGGTAAGGGAGACAGTAGCCTCTTGGGAGGGGGAGGAAATGTGGCTACCCTTGAATATGTGGTTCCCGGTGGCCGCTTTCCTGTTGACCAGGGTCTGGCTGCTGCTCACTATACAGCAAATCAATTGAATTTGCAGCAGAAAGCAGACTTGCTGGAAGCATGGATACTTGTCCTGGAGGATGAAGTGCAGCAACAGGTCATCCCTGCTTCTGACACTGGAGATAATGACAAATCCAGTGGTGAGCTGGGGGAGACCATGTCTCCTGGCACTACCTGTTGTGCATCAGAAAGTGAAGAACGAGCAGCCTATGGGACCGGGCGGACAACCAGGGGGCAACCCACAGGTGACCCAGTTTACCACCTATGTCCCGTATACCCAGGTCGAATTAGTTGACTTGGGGAAACAGTTCTGGCAGAAACAGGAAGAGCCCCTGGCTGCCAGGCTGCTGTTGCTATGGGATCTAGGGGTGGATGACATGATGTGCTCTGGTGAGGAGATGGAATTTCCCTAGCCTCTGTAGGGAAAGTGAAGATAAATGGTCAGGGTCCTTCGGGGATTTGGAGTCTTGCTGAGCATTTGATGTAAATGATAACTGTGCATGTGTGCCCAGGTGTTCCTTGGCTATTGTCTGATGCAGATTCATGTGGGCACCCAGGTGTTCCTGGGTTGTCTGACTCATACCCAGGTGTCCTGGGTTATCAGACCTGAGTATAAAAGACATGGCTCTGGCCCACAGTGCCCTCCACTCCTGGCATGCCCCCGGGGCACCACAGGGAGGCCACTAGTGCTGCTGGAGGCTGTTGCTGCAAGCTGTTCCTGCCAGAGCCCCCAGGATCCTCTGGGAGGCCACTGCCACTGCTGCTGATGGCTACTGTAAGCTGCTGCTGCTGCTGAGGAAGCTGAGGACTGAACTCGTGTCATCTGCCAGTGGCTCCTGGGATCTTTCCCAGTTACCCAGTGCGTGGACCTGTGTGTGAGGGGTGTGGTGGCCCAGCAAGGCATGTGAGGGGTCTAGTAACCCAGCCTGGCATATGAGGGGTCTGTGACCCAGTCTGTACAATGGGTTTGAAGGGTGCGTGAGCCCTAGCCTGACAATACAATTGCCATTGCCCCAACCATACAATTGGCTACATCGGTAGGATTCTGATGATTGCCCTAGCCAGACAATTAGCGTAGCAATACAGCCTCCATTACCACGCACCCGTCCCTCTGGCAGCAGCTACAGAACAGCCGCAGATATGCACCAGGGCAGCGTAATCACTCCTTAACAGACTGGGTGAATGCAGCTGTCTGAACCGTGTGGGTGAACACTGGAGAAATGCCCAAAACTGTGAGTAAATGGCAAACATATTCCAAATTGGTTCAAATAATTCGGGAGCTGGGGATGCGGCAGTCCGTGTTTAATGTGAACACCCATGGCCCAGATGACAAAAATTGTACAGGCAGCATGAGAGACATAGTGCTGCAAAATGCCCCGTTAACGTCCTTTGGGTCACTGATGGCCATAGTGGCCCCATACATTGGTCATCCTATACATGAAGTAATGACCATGACAGCCAGCTTGGGTGAGGTAGAGGATAGGAGACAAACAAAAGGGGTCCGAAAGGTGGCTAAGAACTGCCAAAGTCCTAGTAAGGATGACATACCCCATACTAGGTTGGCTGCACACTTGGGCCAACACCCCTAAAATGGACGTAGCTCAGACTCCCACTCTGTCTAAATGGGGAGCATATATAGAACAAAGGAGCACTGTGTCAATGAGTCCTCTGTCTAAAGAGTTGCAAACGGTGCTAGGACCAGTAGAGATTGTGGAGGAAACTTTGACACAACCGTTACCCATGGAGGTGGAGGCTACACCTTTCCATGAGGGACAGGAACCTATCACAGAGCAAACTTGGTGTACAGATGGCTCCAGCATTGGACCTTCAGCATCGTAGACAGCTGTTGCTGTCCAGCCCTTAACAGATACCATGTGGTATGAAAATGGCACAGGACAAAGCAGTCAATGGGATGAATTGAGAACAGTGTGGATGGTGATAAAAAATGAGGCTGGGCCATTAACCATCAGTACTGACAGCTGGGCTGTGTACAAAGGTTTAACCCTTTGGATTTCTACTTGGAAATATCAGTGGTAGGTGGTAGGCCACTGACCCCTGTGGGGACAAGCAGTGTGGAATTAAGACATGAGAAGGAAATAACTTTTCCATGTCACAGGACATTCCCCCTTAGCCAGTCCAGGAAATGATGAAGCCAATGCCTTGGCTAAGGTAAGATGGCTGGAGAGAGCCCCAGCTACTGATGCAGCCCAATGGTTACATCGATGAATGCAGCATGCTGGCAGCAAAACCATGTGGATGGCGGCTCAAAGATGGGCCCTGCCCATAAAATGGGAAGATGTAATGAAAGCCTGTCGTGCTTGTCCAGTGTGTGTGCTCAAGAGAGTCCACACCCCCAACAGGTACCTCATACAGATGGGCAAATAACTCGAGGAAGGGTGCCCATGACTTGATGGCAAGTGGATTTTGCAGGACTACTGTCAATGTCAGAGAATTCCAGATACATCTTCACAGCCATTGATATGGCTACTGGTCTTCTGTTTGTATGGCCTTGTAAGGCCCCAGACCAAGTAAGCACTGTGAAGGCACTGAATAGGCTTATGGCCATATATGGCCAGCCTCTGGTCATAGAGAGTGATAATGGAACCCAATTTACTGCACATGAGGTATAGAAGTAGGTTCCCAGTTGTCCATTCAGTGGAAGTCACATATGCCATATCATCCCCAGGCAGCAGGAACGATCGAATGGTACAATGGTCCTCTGAAAAAGGGACTAAAGTGGGAGGGGAGAGAGGGAGAAGGGAGGGAGGTGTTGGTGATGGGCCATAATAATCTAATACATTGTATATTGACAAAATAAAAATTTAACGAAAAAAAAATAAAAATAAATAAAAATAATAAAAAATAAAAAGGGACTAAGGCTATCCGCCCAACCCCCATCCCTGAAGGGGTGGACACGGTGGTTATGGCCGACAGTCAGGATCTTAAATGAGGGACCCCTGCAAGGGCAAGCCCTCTCCAGTGGAAGCTCTGTTGCATAGGGCTGCAGCACCTATTCAGTTGCAAGATACTACTAAGGATGAGCTCTTGAAATCAGGATACAGTAAGAATGGAAATATCTTCTTTCCAGCCCCAATCTGTTTGCAACAGGGACAAACAGTATAATGGGAATGGCCTTAGAGAATAGAAGTCCCCCATATATGCCTAACTGGGCCGTGGGGGAAAGGATTAGAAGAAGACTTGCGAGTTTCACCTTCGGTGACAAGTACCTGGCCTCCCCAAGTAAAGGTAACATGGCCTGGAACAGATGAGTGCTCTATTCCAAAGGGCACATTTGCATTGTCATTATGGCCAATTATGAGTTTCCCTATACTGTTGCATGCAGAACCTACAGATCCAACAGTGTTAGTGGATAATATATGGTATCATAAACCAGGTAAGACAGCTATTCCTGCAACCCTCCTTTCTCAGGATGGCAAACTGGCATGTATCCTACCAGAGGGGAGAGAACTCCCCATATTGATACCAATAACCTTTTGTCTTTTCTCCCATAGTATTGTGGCTGCAGACACCAGAGTTGACCGGGCACATACATACTTTCATGTGGCCAGTGTGTCAGCTTGCTGAATATGCACTGAGCTTCCCGTCAGTGTGGCTGCAGGATTCCCATGGAAAATCACCCCAATGATGACTACTAACTGGACATGTGCACAGGAGGGGTTTTTGTGGCTAATCGTTGAATGGATAGAACTACAGGACAAGCCTTAAGGCATATTGAACAAACAATAGGTTATATGGGTATACGGGTCAACTATCCCCACTAAGGGAACATCGTAGAAGATTCCTGTATGGCAAGGTACCCTGAAGGGGTGGATTGTAGTGAAAATAAAAAGCAAATGATCAGGGTCCCTCACAGGGGTCCAGAATCTTGCCGAGCATTTGATGTAAATGATAACTGTGCACTTGCACCCAGGTCTTCCTTGGCTATTGTCTGTGGATGTGTGTGGGCACCCAGGTGTTCTTGGGTTGTCTGACTCATGCCCAGGTGTTCCTGGGTTATCGGACTTAAGTATACAGGACAGAACAAATTGCTCTGATCCACAGTGCCCTCAGGATGCCCCTGGAGGCCACTAGGGTGGCTGCTGCTAGCTTTGTGAGCTTGCATCTGAATAAAGCCCATTAACTTTTTACCCACAGCTCCTAGGGTCTCTTTCCTATTACCTAGCTCATGGACCTGCAAGTGACCCAGTCTGTACAATGGGTGTGAAGGGTCTCTGGGCCCTAGCTTGAGCAATACAAGTAGTCAGGACTGTCTTTGGCAGTGGCTCCACTCTGCAGCCCCCCTGGGGTGCAGTGCTGCTCCTGCTCTACTTCTTGGCAGGTGGCATGGGGAGAGGGGAGGTGCCAAGGATTCACCTGGTGTGACTCAGTACTCCACCAAGATGCTCCACTGTTCTCATCCATTTACAGTTAGCTGCTTTTGTGTTCCAGGTCTGAGGAAGTGTCCTAGCAGTGTGATGGGCTTGATTCAAGATATCCTATCCTGAGACACAGAAGTGGAGCCTCACAGGTCGATAAACCCTCCCCACCAGCTTTATATTCCACACCATGTGATCCCTTCTTTCCATGGAACTTCTTAGCCCTGCAGCTCGTTCAGTGGGGAACCTGCTTCCTCAGACTCTGCTCATGCTGTGCTGACACCCAACTCAGTCACTGTTCTGGAGGCGTGGGGGTGGAGGTGCGGGGGGGAGGGTTTGGGCCAGGAGGAGAACACCTTATGAGGCACCATCCTCAGGTGAGGTCTGCACCTGTGTTGTCTGTCAAGTGGAGGCCACCCTCAAGGGAGGAGTGCTTCCTTTACTAGTCAGAGGGTTCAGGTGAATCTGGGGATTCAGGACTTTCAGGCACCAATATCCAAATGTCCTCATCCCAGATCCCAGGGCCTCGCTCCTTCCCTATCATGGTGCTGACTCTGGTGGCTCTGGCACCTTGCAGTTAAACACTGGGCTTAATTTTCTTTCTTTTTTTTTTTTTTTTTCCTTTTTTGTCTTTTTGGGACCGGCAACGGGATCGCAACCCTCGGTGTTGCCCCCGCACCTCGCTCAGCCAGTGAGCGGCCGGTCTGTATGTGGGATCCAAACCCTCGGCGGGAGCGCTGCCGCACTTCCCAAGCGGTGCACTGTAGCAGTGCACCACCGGGCCGGCCCCTCACTGGGCTTAATTTTCAACATGGCATTCCTCACACTGCAGGAGATGGGGATCTCTTTAAACAATTCTAAGGAGGCCTCTGGCTTTCACACCATGCAGGTGTTGCTAGATGGGTGGATGGAGCCTGTTGGTCTCTTTTTTTCAGGGTTTCCTGGGCATTTAGCAAAAGCAGCTCACTCCACAATCCTTATAATTACCCTTACTTATATTTCAGTGTTACTCACATTTCAGTGTTTTCCCTGCTACCTGTACTGTACCTCAATCCACAGAAGGCTAAGAGTCTTAGTCCTGCTACAGCTCCCCAGGAGCTGTCATTCTGTGCTCACTACAGCAACAGTTGGATCCTTGTTGCTGAGTGACTGGAAAGGTTGTCTTGGTCCAGAATCCCAGCCTGAGGGTTGGCTTTCTAGAGCCACTTCCAGTTGGGTTCTCTTGAAAGCAGAGCTTAAGACAAAGTCCTGTGAGATGTAGGTATTTATCTGGGTATGATCCTAAGGAACAGAAAGAGTAACATCCATACCAGATGCTATGGTTGGATGCTGGTGTCCCCGCTAAATTCAGATGTTGGAATCTGACACCTGATGTGATAGTATTGAGGGGTGGGGCCATTAGGATTAGGTTATGGGGCAGAGCCCTCATGAATAGGATTAATATGAGGGTACTTTGAAAAGTTCATGGAAAAATAGAATTAAAAGATAATACAAATCTTTCCATGAACTTTTGAAGTACCCTTGTAAAAGACCCTGTTTGCCTCTTCCCCATGAGAGGACACACTGGAAGGTGCCACTGATGAGGAATGGTCCACACCAGACAACAAATCTGTCAGCACCTTGATCTTGGACTTCCCAGCCTCCAGAACTGTGAACAATAAATTTGTACTGTGTATAAATTACCCACACAGGTATTTTTATTGTAGCAGCCTAAACACACTAAGACAACAGAGAAGGAGGAAAACCTAGTATCAGGGTGCATTATCAAGGTCACACCTTGACCAGCACAGTGTGACTTGCCTGTCTGGAGGGGGAGAAGCGGAACCTCTCGTCCAGTGGCTCCTGTCTCCCTCTGGATGAGGCTGTCTCCAGGCTACTAATATCTGTTTCAAGCCCTCTTCTCAACCCCAGAGAAGCAGGATTTAGCAATAGAGCATGCTTGGGGTGGGGCACTGCCAGCAGGCGATGAGCCTGAGACCACAGGAAATTGGTCATCGTGGCTTTGGCTGCAATCACAGGCAGTGGGGGCACAGACACGGGCACCAGATACATCTGCTACGCCACATGAACAAATGCTAGCACCTCTCTTAGGGCCTTAGAAGGGGCTCTGACAAGTGGAGGACCCTAAAGCTTAAACTTTTAGCTTCAGGGTTAATCTGCCTCTGCAGAGAGCTCACATTTGTCTGGGAGGTGACCACTGAGGAATGGTCCACAGGGGTTTGCCCTCCCCCATTTTCTCCCCCTTTCCGTAGTCCTCGCCTCCGAGTCGTGCTCAGCTTATCCTGCTCCTCTGTCCCACCCCATAAGTGAGGTGGAGGGCAGATTGGGAAGCTCCAGTCTCACCAGGGGGCTTATTAGGACATTACTGAGTTGTTTTTGGTTTTGTTTTGTGGCTGACCGATGTGGGGATCCAAATCCGTGACCTTGGTTTTACCAGCACCACACCCACCCAAGTGAGATAACTGGCCAGCCCCAGGACATTACTGTGTCCATTGCCTCATTCACATAAACTAGGATGAAGAGGAAAAATGCTAGCAATTTGCAGATAGGAGGAAATGCTCTGGGGGTTTACTCCAGGTCAGGGAGAAACTAGCCCCTCAAGGCTGCTTCAGACTTTCAAACTGTTTGCTTGAGGCAAGGGGGACACCTCTTTAGTCCTGGGGACTAATTCAGGCAAGTCAGATATTTGGAGGAAAGGCTCAAAAATAAAAGCAGAAAGGATGGACAGCACCACGAGGGCTGGAAATGAGTAACTCTCCAGGTCCATTGGGTTGGCTTCCGCTTTTCATCTTCCACAGAGTGACTGGCAGATGCACGCTCAGAATGGAAAGAGCTCATGCACCTATGTTTAGCATCAGCCCAGACAGACACTGCCAGGTCAGCCGTGGCCACAGGAGGAGGAGATCCTCCCGGGGTGAGGCGGGTGGTGGCAGCAAGTAAGGAAGAGAAAATGGGGAGGACGATAGGGTTGTAGAAGCTTCAGAAGAAAAGCCATGCAGTGGTGCCCCAAGCTGAGCCAGGCTGCTGGTTGAAGAACAGCTTCAGGGCTGAACAGCCTGGGGTGACAGCTAGATTCAGGAAAATAGGGCAGGGAAGAAGCAGAGCTTCAGTCTGGCAGAGGAGTGAATTTGGAGTACATGGAGTGGTGGAAATATTACCGGACTACAGGGGTCTGCCCCTCAGAGAGTGCACAACTGCCAAGACCAGAGGAGGAGGAAAAGGCTTTATTACTTGCAAGTAAGGAGAACACAGGATAGCTCCAAAGCAGGTCTCCCCAACAAGGGAAAGGGTCGTCTTTCACAGCCAAGATTCCCACCTAACTTCCTGCACAAGTCCTCACCGAGGTCCTCTCATGTACACGAACAATACAAGCTTGTTCAATTTGCATTGGTCGACTACGGCACATCCTTCCTTGTTGGTCAATTCTTTCTTTCTTTTTTTTTCTGACCGGTAAGGGGATCGCAACCCTCTCGGTGTCATCCGCACCACGCTCAGCCAGTGAGCACACCGGCCATCCCTATATAGGATCCGAACCCGTGGCCTTGGCACTACCATGGCCACACTCTCCCGAGTGAGCCATGGGGCCGGCCCTCTTGTTGGTCAATTCTAAAGACAAATTTGCACTTGGGCCTGTTATAAAGAAAAATGTAACTTTAACCTGCACTGTTGCCTGAAATGTAACTTTAACCTACACTGTTACCTGTATAACTTTAGCCTGCACAGTATAACTTTAACTTAACCGGCACAAATTGTTCCTGCAAGAACTTACTAAAAATGAGGAAAACATATCTAAAGGTATTTTAAGTGAAGCAGCTTTTTAGAGGTCAAAGCAGAACTAGACACACATTCCAAAGGCCAGCCGGTCTCAAGGACTAACCAGCCCTCTTATCTTCAGGACAGCTGGCAGAGCCCAAGTGATTAAAAAAAAAAATGAACAGTCCCTTATTGGGGTGCTAGCCTGTTAAGCCTGACCATGAATAAAGTCTTTGTCCAAAGAAAATGTATAAAAACTTCAATGTGACCTTTGTAAACACGCATTTTCAGCACTAAAAATTTAAATGTATCAGCTGCCAAAAAAAAAATATATATATATATATATACACACACATACATACACATACATGTCTGGGGGATTAACATAACACTACCTGAAAAATGAACCAAATTCCACATATTCCTATAAATCTTAAAACCCAAAGCTGGAATTATAATAAAGTTTTAGAAAATATCTTTAATGGGGCCGGCCCGGTGGTGCACTGCTACAGTGCGCCGCCGCTTGGGAGTGTGGCTGTGCTCCCGCCGAGGGTTCGGATCCCACATACAGACTGGTTCCCGCTCACTGGCTGAGCGAGGTGCGGACGCAACACCGAGGGTTGCAATTCCGTTGCCAGTCCTGGCCTGGTATGGGTGCAACACTGAGGGTTGCGATCCGTTGCTAATACAGACTGGTTCCCGCTCACTGGCTGAGCGAGGTGCGGACACAACACCGAGGGTTGCAATTCCGTTGCCGGTCCTGGCCTGGTACGGGTGCAACACTGAGGGTTGCGATCCGTTGCTGGTCACGAAAAAAGACAAAAAGGAAAAAAATATATATATATCTTTAATGAAGGAAAGGCAACTGCACTTACTACAATTGAAGAATAAGGGCTGGCGGTTAGCTCAGTTGGTCAGAGCTCAGCCTTGTAACAGCAAGGTCAAATGTTCGGTTCCCCATACCTGCCAACCACACACACAAAAAAAAGGGTAAGCGACAGCAACAAAGAAACCTACTCATGTGACCCTGAGACACACTCAGACCATGCCTATTGTTTAACCATTGCTTCCGCTTTCTTGCTGATGGAGCAGAGTCATGCAGCCTTGACCGCCAAAGAACACCTGGAACCACAGATCCTCCCCATGGAACCTGAAACTCCGGAGCCCTTTCAGAAGCGAGGGGTCCATTGCCCAGGCAGTTCAGTGCTGAAACCCACCATTCTATACTCACTGTAAATGGTACATGGCCAGACTTAGAGCCGGCCCAATCAAAACCTGCTCCCCCAATGCTTCTACATACCAACCTGTGCCCAGACCTAAATCTGGATTGGGGAGACAAGTTTGAGTCCTGCCTCTTGTCTCCCTGCTGGCCGGCCACACTATAAAGCTCTTGCTTCTCACAAAAGTCGGCGTCACAGTTTGGGTTTCTGCACGCATCGGGCAGTGAGCCCGTTGCTCTGAAGAGCAAGATCTACCATGGCAAAGTCTGAAAAATGGGCAAAGCTAATGAGATCCTAAATATCATAAAAATAACCTATTTCTATTTTTCTGTCTTCCTTTTGTCACCAGGATACCCCACAGTAAAACTATAAAGGAATGCCAAAGTGCTAATTTTTTCCCTTTAAGCTGTGTTTGCCTACGGGGAACGAAGGTCAGATACCCAAATCGCTGTAAAGAGAGAGCAAACAGTCACCAAAGCAGCCATTAGCTGGGGGTTAGCTGTGTTTGCCTAGAGGGAACAAAGAGTGGGATGTGTGGGATACCTGTTGCCAAGGCAACCAGCAGTGTCAGTGCAAGGAGAGATGGACAATTGTCGCACCTGTACCAGAGACACTTATCCAACTTAGCTCTAGAAACCCACGCCTAACCACACTTCGGGGAGAGCATGGCTTGCCAGAGCACAGGCTGGCACCTCTCCATTCTCTGATCATGGAATAAAGCCTCTGTGTTGCTGAACCAATCGCGGTTTCCTTCCACTAGCTTCTGTGAGGTGGAGAGGGGACATCTTGGGGAATTGGTAACCCTTCTGCTTCACGAGGAACCAAAGAAGTCACACAGAGAACCGTTCTGTCTGGGCTGACCATGAAATCTTTTAAGAACAAATAGGTAAATCTCTGTATTCTTTCAGGGCATACTTTTACAAATGTTTTAAAAGACAAACTTCAAAAATAAAGAGTTATTTAGCCTTGTGAATATTTTGAAGTAAAGTTTCTCGAATTTCTGTGACGAGTTCTTCAAGCAATTCAACTTTCAAACAGAGTCATCATCAAAAGCCCTTTCTGACATTGGATCCACCCCAGGGTTACAAAGCAGCTTTGTTGAACATGAGAGTGGCTCTTTGTTCCTTCAGTATCCCAAACTGCTCATTCAAAACCATCCTTGTCTGTTATAAGTCAAATTGTAGGGGGACATCTTTAGGAACTTTCTTTACATCAGATTGCTCCTACTTTGTCAAGAATGAGGTGCAGCAGTACAAATTAATCATGGTTTCTGAGTTACTGGCACCGTACTGCTCCAGGATTGTCAGTAGATACAGTCCACGTTCCTTCGTTTGGGGTGGAAGTCTGCCATTGCTGGGTTCACTTGGTAACACATCATCCAGCAACTGATCTGTGTTCAACAGGGCCTGAACCTTCAGGCCTCTTCAAGAAATAAAACTTTCCTGATGAGTGTCTTTCTGGTTGCTTTATTTCCACTCCTGGTAAAATTAGCTGGAAAGGTATTTTTTGTTTGTTTAACTGGTTACAATTTCTTGACAACTGCAACTGGTTTCCTCTGCACTTCATTTTGTCTCAGAAGATTTGCCCCCCCCCCCCCCCCCTTTTTTTTTTTTTTTTGGCAGCTGGCACTATGGAGATCCGAACGCTGGACCTTGGTGTTGTCAGCATCACACTCTAACCAAGCTAACCAGTTAGCCTTTGTTTTTCTAACACTGGAAAATATCGTTCTATATTCTTGTCACTTAGAGGTGGACGATTCATAGGACTAATTCCTTTTCAAATTTGAGGTGCTTTCCTAGCTGCACGGCTAGTGATAACCCCATAAGGACATCTCTTTCCAGGCACTGCTCTTACCAAAACCAGAATTCTGTTGGATTCCCCACATTACTCAGCCTGAACTGCCAGGTACCACTTTGCTGGAGTCTTCTGTTTAGCCTTGGAAAATTCTTCTTCTTTCCTTCCTTTCAATTCAGTTTGATGATGTCATCCAAAGACATATCAATTTGTCGAGGTTTTCATTGCTGCAGGCATTTGGTGGCTTGGCTCCCAGCAACCTGTACCAAACTGCTTCACGGCTGGGGACATTGCACTGAACAGTCAATGGGACTGCTTTCTGTTCTTTAAAAGCCCTGATTGGTTTGATTCTGATTATAAAAATAACATATTTTCATTATAGAAAACTTGGAAAAAGCAGAAAAATATGAAGAACAAAATGGAAATAATCTATAACACCAAAAATAACACCTCACCTGTATTTACCCAGTCCTCCCTCAGTATCCGTGAGGAAGGGGGAGATTTGCTCCAGTACTCCTGGCAGACACCAAAATCCTCCATGCTCAAGTCCCTTATATAAAACTAGTAGTATTTGCATATAATCTATGCTCCTCCTCCCCTGTAACTTTAAATCATTTCTACATTACTTATAATACCTAATACAATGTAAATGCTATGTAAATAATTATTATACTGTATTTTTATTTGTATTTTTTTATTGTTGTATTGTTATTTTTCATTTTTTTTCCTTTCTCCGAACATTTTTTATCCCACGGAACCCAAGGATAAGGAGTGTTGACTGTATCTTTATGTGGGTCTTTCAAAACGTTAACAGAAAAATGGATTGAAAAGACAACTGGGGGTGGCCAGTTAGCTCAGTTGTTTAGAGTTGTGGTGCTGATAAACACCAAGGTCCAGGGTTCAATCCCTATACCAGCCAGCCACCAAAACAAAAAACAGTTCATGGAAGGATTCTTTTTTTTTTTTTGGCAGCTAGCCGGACCAGGATTGAACCCTGGACCTTGTGTTATCAGCATCACACTCTAAACTACTGAGCTGACCACCTAGCCCCACTGTCCTCAGATCTTTGAAGACCCTACAAATATGTACCTGTGTGGATACAATTTTCACAATATTAGGATCATACTGATATAAGAGGTGCTCAGTTGCCCTGGGCTCAGGTTTTGGGACACATCTCTGGGTTTCCAGCCACTCTGCAAGGTCTCAGGCCCCTCCTCTGGATCCTCCCCTAGAGGAAAGTTACTGTTGCTAGTTAGACCTATTTTCAGTACCAAAGGGAAAATGAGAGCTCAAGGGGCTGGCTTATGCAAATCCAGTGGCTGGGCATGCTCAGTAGAGAAGGGTTATATAACCCTTGTGGTTGAATGATCTTCCACTAAAGATGGTAGAGAGCACAGAATATTCTTGAATATGACTGGATTTGACCAATGAACATGCTCCAAGAAGAGACCAACTGAGCATATGCAAGACTAATGCTACACAACTTGGGAACCACCCCCATAAGTGATAGAGAAACTATAAATGACGAATCACAGCAGAAGGCAGGATTGTCGCTCTCTCTCCTGGAGGTAACCTGAACTTCTGCTGGCTGAGGTGTGTATACCCTACTTTGTTTTTTTTTTTTTTTAAGATGACCGGTAAGGGGATCTCAACCCTTGGCTTGGTGTTGTCAGCACCACGCTCAGCCAGTGAGCAAACCGGCCATCCCTATATAGGATCCGAACCCGTGGCCTTGGTGTTATCAGCACCGCACTCTCCCGAGTGAGCCACGGGAGGGCCTTGTGTATACTCTACTTTGTATCAAACTTTCAGCAAAAAGCTGCTCATTGTCTTGAGCCAGTCTGTGCTCTCTACTGAACTTTAAGTATGTTTTTCTTGCTTTTACGTTAGACTTGATGTCTGTACTGAACTTACTTTTGTGTTAAACTTGGCATGGGCCCTGCTCAGATTCTGGAGCTATGCTGCACTCTGTGGAACCTGTATTTCTTACCTATTTTATTAAACCTGTTCTCACTTTCTCCTGTGACTCTGCCCTTGAATTCTTTCCTGTGGCAGAGTCAAGTACCTGGTAAGAGGACATGGTGGGTTCAGGCCAACTATTGGGCACCCCAGACCCTACCACCACCATCAGTATGGTATATACTCTTGCACCCTACTTTCTCTTATTTCTACATTGTAAATATTTGGGAAAAAGCATTTAGACCTTGTCAGTTCCCAGAATGTGTTACCTCTCACAGAGTGATGGAGAAGCAAATGATTACTCAGGGCCCAGGTATTCAGAGCAATGAGTAGCCTGAAGGGACTGCACCCAGGGAAAACTCCTTCAAGAAAGGAGAGCCCAGGCACAGCCCTGAGTCAGTTTTGGCTTCAGTTTTTATTGTAATGACAAAAAAGTTACAGAAGAGAAACAGGTGGTTAATCAATCATAGTGAAAACATAAACTGGCTATGTGACAATCTTCATTAAAGCAGGTGTAACCTAAAATAGTT
The DNA here is from genome assembly GCF_000696425.1 of Galeopterus variegatus. Lineage (NCBI taxonomy): Eukaryota > Metazoa > Chordata > Mammalia > Dermoptera > Cynocephalidae > Galeopterus > Galeopterus variegatus. The sequence continues at coordinate 35,704 of NW_007729534.1, read as the reverse complement.
CAAACAATTAACCATCAAAAGGAGTCGTAAAACTAAACTACATGATGTACAAAAAGAAACAATGAGATAATCACCAAAGCACCTAACTCTCCAGGAAACTCAAAGAAACAGCTCAGGGCAAGATGTGGAAAGTCCCCCAAGTGCTAACTAGCAGAATATCCTTGAAGATTTTTGCTCACATACTTTCCCAGCATTTAGGTTTAGCTGCACCAAGGGAAACTGCCCCCAGAGCAGTTAATTTTCTCTATGCTTCAGTTCTCTTATCTACATCAAAGGCTTTAGTCCTGTGAAAGTTTTCTGGTCTTTCTTGATCTCAGCATTTCTGTGTGTTTTTCTGAAGGGTTGGGCTTTGCCACCTAAGCTAGAGGTTCTGGCCTCCTCAACTACAGGCTTTGGTCCTGCAAAATACATGTGTTTTATTTCTACCTCATTAATGTCAATATCCTCAACAAGAATATATTTATTTTACTATCCTGGGACTCCTCAGCACCAAGGTCCATTAGTGGAAGGTTGCTTTGGTGAGCATGAAATCAAAGAAAAAATNTCCTCAGCACCAAGGTCCATTAGTGGAAGGTTGCTTTGGTGAGCATGAAATCAAAGAAAAAGAAAAGAAAAAAACAGTGAGTACTTGCATGAACAATTGTTTCCAGGCCAGGTCACTGGGACCCTGAAGCCTTCTCTCCCCGCATCTTTATGTGTCCACAATGCCAAGAGGAAGCCGGCCCGGGGTGGGGGTCAGGCCCAGAGGCCTGGGGTCAAGGCTGTGGCCGAATCCCTGGGACAGGGTCCCCGCAGAACTGACGCCACTAGGCATGGGAGAGGCTCTGCCTGGGCCTGCCCGCTGTCCGCCAGAGGAGAGCGAGTGCAGGTGCTCCTTGAAGAAACGGGGCACCCCAGCCATTTCAGGGGTTCCGCTCTGGCCTGCGGCCCTGGCTCGGCCACCCTCGCTGGGAGCAGTCCCGGGTGGGCAGGGCGGCGACCGCGCGGGCGGACCCGGCAGGGCTGGCGGGGGCCCCGGTCCTGGGTGGGGGGCGGCCCAGGGGACCTCCGCATTTCGAAGCTAGCACTGGGGATGAGGGTCCCTGTCCACCAAGGCCCTCGCCTCTGGATCCCCGAGGTCCCTCGGGGAAGCGTCTGCCCGGGCGGGGCTGCCCAGGCCTGGCGCGCGCCCTCACCCAAAATGGCGCAGGCGGCCTCGGCGAGCACGTAACCGCCCCGCCCCCGCTCCGGGCTCCGCCCCGCCGCTCGGAGCCCCTCCCCGCCCGCCCGAGCTCGGAGGCCGCCG
>NW_007729534.1:27497-33419 GCF_000696425.1 Galeopterus variegatus | reverse complement strand
GTGGTACCGGCGGCCGCTGCGGGAGGTGCGCGCTCGGGGGCGGGAGAGGGGGAAGGGGACGGCTGGGGCTTCTCGGGCCGCGGTGCCCGGGCCTGAGCTCCCGGGGCCCCGATGCTGGGCTGGGTCACGCGACTTGGCACGCAACCGGCTGGGTCCCAGAGCGGCGGCAGAGAAGCGGGGTCGGGCAGGCCCCCCGCACCCCTCCTGGGCCCGCGCCTGCCCGTTATCTCTGCAGGGCCTGCCCCGCAGCCCTTCTCCCCATCCGCCTCTTAGTCAGAGTCAGTCCGTCTTGCCTCAGGCTGGGTGGTGGCCCTGGACTCACGCCTTTGCATGGAGACTGGTGCCATCTTGCCTGAGGAAGTACTTCTGGCCCCACCAGCCCTCGGGCACAAACTTTCCTGGCAGCACCCACTGAACCAGTATTTATAGAGTCCCCGCTATGTGTCGGGGCTTGTGCTAGACGCTGGGGTGCGGCTGTACAGGCCACTGGTCCTAGATTCCTAGGGGGTCTGCACCTGACCCTGTTTCTTCTTTCCCCAGTCCGGCCCCATCCTGGACATGCCGGTCCCATCCAGCTTCAACGACGTGAGCCAGGACGGACAGCTGCGCAACTTTATCGGCTGGGTGTGGTACGAGCGGGAGGCGGCCCTGCCACAGCGGTGGACCCAGGACCTGGGCACCAGGGTGGTGCTGAGGATCGGCAGCGCCCACTACTATGCCATTGTGGTCGGTGCCGCGAGCAGCTGGGACAGGGAGGCAGCTGCAGAGCGTGCATGCGGCTGCTCCCCGGGTGGGACGGGCGGGGATCTGTGCCCTGGGTGGGGGAGGGGCTGCCTCATGCGCCCCTCTGGAGCCCTGTTTCTCCGGTCAGCCTGGGGAGGCACCTGGCACCTTACCTGAGGGAGTGCCTGAGGCAGCAGGGCCCTTCCTGATGCCCTGGCCTGCTGCCCCTGCCCCATAATCTCCCTGTGTTTGCAGTGGGTGAATGGGGTCCACGTGGCAGAGCACGAAGGGGGCCACCTCCCCTTCGAGGCTGACATCAGCAAGCTAGTCCAGAGTGGGCCCCTGTCCTCCTGCCGCATTACCATCGCCATCAACAACACACTCACCCCCCACACCCTGCCGCCAGGGACCATCCTCTACAAGACCGATACTTCCAAGTGAGCAGCATCCTGACCCTTCTCCTCACTCCCCTCCATGCTCGGTGGGCTTCCTGCTAGGGACAGGGTGGCCCTAGCAGAGTTGAGGCTCTGGATCTGGGGAGGCCAGGGAGATTTGTGAGCTGAGGTCAAAGGACCCAGGACAAGGCTCCAGCTGGCCACTGTCCTCCCACCCTAGGTATCCCAAAGGTTACTTTGTCCAGAACATAAACTTTGATTTCTTCAACTACGCGGGCCTGCATCGGCCAGTGCTTCTCTACACCACGCCCACCGCCTACATTGATGACATCACTGTAACAACTGGTGTTGACCAGAGCACTGGTGAGGGCTCCTGGCAGGATCTGCTTTCAGCCGGGCCCAGAGTGGCTCTGCTCCCTGTTTGGAAAGACCCCTCCGGAAAAAGGCTCTCCAGCATATCTTAACCCTCATGGGTTCCCATCCATCCAAGAAGCTAAAATCCAGACTGTCGGAGCTGGCAGGGTCTTCAGAAATCAGCCCTGTGGTTCACCTCACCGCAGGAGATGAGGCCCTGTGAGAAGTGGGCTCGTGCCTGGAATCCCCTGTCCTTCCCCCACTGTGCCGCTCTCACTAATCTCCCCCCTCTGCACACTGAGTTCAGTAAATAAACTGTTGTTGGCTGGGGTCTTGGGGCTCAGGTGGCCTCGGAGTGGTGGCTACAGGGCACATCCCTCCCTCAGCCCTGATCTCTCTCGTTTCCTGCAGGTCTGGTGAATTACCAGGTTTTCATCCAGGGCAGTGAACACTTCGAGCTGGAAGTGCGTCTTCTGGATGCAGAAGGCAAAGTTGTGGCCCAGGGGACGGGGGGCCAGGGCCAGCTGCAGGTGCCCAGCGCCCACCTCTGGTGGCCGTACCTGATGCACGAGCACCCCGCCTACCTGTACTCATTGGAGGTAATGGTGGCTTAGGACTGGGGCTGAGGGAGGTGTGTCGCTCAGCAGGGGCCCAGGACAGGTGGGAGCACAGGCACGGTCCTCTGAACTTCCTTAATTTTTTGACCCTTGGTGGGGAGGGCCCAATTTGAAGAGCCGGCCCCCGGGCAGGTTCCTACTTGCTAATGGGAGAGCCTCCCTCTAGTTTCTTCTCTGCTTGCAGCCACAGAGGGGCTGCTGTGGTTCCCCGGGGCCCTTCCTGCTGGGGGCGGGCTGGGGACTCAGGCCACGAGGGGCTCATGCCTGCTGCTTGGCTGTCACAGGTGAGGCTGACTGCACAGACGGGAGCAGGGCCTATGTCTGACTTCTACACTCTCCCCGTCGGGATTCGCACTGTGGCCGTCACAGAGAACCAGTTCCTCATCAATGGGAAACCTTTTTATTTCCATGGGGTCAACAAGCATGAGGATGCAGATGTGAGTCGGGGCTCCTGGGTTCCTGTGGAGGCCGTTTCTGGTCACTGTCATCCCCTTTCACCTTACCTGTGTGCCCTGAAGCAAGTGAGGGCAGCTCAGAGAAGTTAAGCAAACCGCTGAAAGCCACATCATGAAGGCAGATGTGCTTGAGCTGGATAGAGGACTGTCACCGTGACTCTCCAAGGGTCTGGCTCCAGAAGGAAGTGCATCTTTGACAGGTATGGGGCAGGGGTCACTCTGCTCTGCTGTTCCCTAGATCCGAGGGAAGGGCTTTGACTGGCCACTGCTGGTGAAGGACTTCAACCTGCTCCGCTGGCTCGGTGCCAACTCCTTCCGCACCAGCCACTACCCCTATGCGGAGGAGGTGATGCAGCTCTGCGACCAGTACGGGATCGTGGTCATCGATGAGTGTCCCGGCGTGGGCATCGTGCTGCTGTGAGTGCCTGCCACACACACGGCTCAGCCTGCAGCGTGGCGGGCTGTGACATGCTGCCCTTCCTTCCGCCCACAGCCAGAGCTTTGGCAACACGTCTCTGCAGCACCACCTGGAGGTGATGGAGGAGCTGGTGCGCAGGGACAAGAACCACCCAGCGGTCGTGATGTGGTCAGTGGCCAACGAGCCTACTTCCTACCTGAAACCTGCTGGTTACTACTTCAAGTGAGTGCCTCCTGCCTCCCCTGGGCCAGCCAGGGGTGAGACCGCAGCCCTGGGCCTGGCTGAGACTTAGCAGCAGCTGTGAGAGAGCTCTGGTGGCCTTAGCTGCAGGGGTGGGGGTGGTGCTGAGAGCATCAGTATCCCCTCCCAGCCCAGGTTGGGACCAAATGTCCCACCACCCAAACTGTGATTCAACCCAGTGGGACCCACTATCCCCTTCTCACACCTCAAATGAAACACAGAGTTAATCTGTTTATATACATAGCTTCAAAGTATACGAAAAAAAATTAGTGATGTGGCCTCACTGTGACGTAAAGGAGAGTCATTTATAGAATAACACATGGATGCATGGGTCTGCTGTCCCTGAAGACCTGGTAAAGGGGTCAGAGACTTGCACCAAAGGCAGCATCGCCCTGGACGTGCAGTCACGAAAGTAGAGTGATGGACCCTGCACTGGTGACTCTGATACCCTGAGTGGCGCGGCCTTCAGTGCTAAATGGCATACCAAATTAAACCACATGGAACCTTCTCTCAATTTTGATGGTATCTGCATTCTTGGGAAATTTAGTCTGTAGTAAAACTGAACAAAAGGCTGTCTGGTTAGCTCAGCTGGTTAGAGCGCAGCCTTATAACACCACCAAGGTTATGGGTTCAGATCTCTGTACTGGCCAGCCACCAAATAAAAAAAAAAAAACCCAGTAAAAAAAACCCCTTTTTGTGTTGCTTTGGGTTCACCTGTAAAGTGGAGTTAGGCTTTATAAAGCTGGTATATCTAGACACGTGATTGTAAACAGTTTTCTCAATGACATGTATATTTCTAAATAGTCTCAAGTTATATTGTTGGACAGGACCAGGTCCTCTAAAGTACATAGTCCCAGTCACTAAGTGCTAACAGCTCCTGGCCCCTGGTCATCACACTGCTCAGGCTGTCTCCTACAGTGGGGGGCCCACTGTCACGGGGGGAGGCCGGCCCCGGGAGTTCCTCCTCTTTCCTAGAGTGGCATGGTGTGACATGGCCTTCGGAAGCGTGTGATCTCATGGGCTGTAAGAGGCAGCAGAGGCCATGGGAACACTGCTTGGGCAGATGCTGCATCCCGCTTTCACGGAGAGCTTTGAGCTGAGCGACCCATAGAGGTGGAGACTCTGAGAGGGGCACCAGCCTGCACAAGGGATAGCTGTGGGCATGCGCGGCCGCTTGTGGTTCACGGCTCGGGGCATGTTGAACCAGGGTGGGTGGAGAGATGTTTTGCTGGGAAGGTGTATAGGACAGGCTGAGTAACCCTTATCCAAAATAGGTGGGACCAAAAACATTTCAGATTTTGGATTTTTTCAGATTTTGGAATGTTTGCAGAATACTTAACTGGTTGAGCTTCCCTCATCTGAAAATCCGAAATCTTAAATGCTCCTTTGAGCATCGTGTTGGCACTCAACAGTTTCAGATTTTGGAGGATTTTGGATTTTTGGATTAGGGATGCCCACCCTATACAGGCTCCCAGGAACGGGTGCCTGAGCCTTCCAGATGAGCCTTTTTGGAGCCAGGGAGACACGTTTCTGGGCAGCAGGGACAGGGCAGACCACGGTTGGAGTACGCAGGCAGCCTTGTCTGCGAGTGTGGGCTTGGAACTTGAGGCCAAGAGGTCCATTCTGTCTTGCAGAAGACACGGAGCATTTTTTTTTTTTTGTCTTTTTTTGTGACCGGCAACGGGATCGCAACCCTTGGTGTTGCGCCCACACCTTGTTCAGCCAGTGAGCGGCCGGTCTGTATGTGGGATCCGAACCCTCGGCGCGAGCGCCGCCGTGCTCCCAAGCGGCGCACTGTAGCAGTGCACCACCAGGCTGGCTCAGACATGGAGCCTTTGAATGAGAAGAGCAAGGATGGGGAGAGAGTGTGGGGCACAGAAAAATGTCTGTGAGTGGGGAGGAGAGGAAAGGCTTTTTTTACCTGGCTGGGAGGCCTCCGGCAGGCTTTGGAAACCCTGGCCACAGACTGGTGCCTCAGTCAACTCAACTCCACATAAACACCATTTCTTCTGAGAGGCTGTCCCCAACTCTCCAATGTAAATTCTGTCCCCTGTTGGTCTCCTAGAGCCCGGGGCTTCCCTTGCTTAATTCCTGCCACCACCTGTCACGTGAGCTGTAATACCTTCCTGTGCGTGTGTCTCCGGCCCACTGCTCCTTGAAGCTGTGCACTTAGCTGTGGACGCCACTGCAGAGACCCAGCATAGACGCATGTGTGCCAAGCACGCATGCCCTGTGTATTCGCTACATTAATATCAGTCCTAAGCCGATCTGCACCCCATCCATCCCTACTTTTGGGAGCTTTTTCAGGGATTTGGAGCCAAGCATGGCAGCGTCCAGCCCGGGGGTAGGATTCGGGGAGGAAGAAAGCAATATTGGGGAATGCTATCAAAGATTGGAGAGACATGTTGGCTTACCTAAAAGACTTACTTGCTTCAGCTGGAGGAGACAGGAGGGGGAGAGCGGGAGGTGGGTGTCTGAGAGCCTTTCCCGGACTGATGGAGCCTGTGTCTTCTGCCCTCCATGGACAGGACGGTGATTGCTCACACCAAAGCCTTGGACCACTCCCGGCCCGTGACCTTTGTGACCAGCTCCAACTACACAGCAGACCTGGGGGTGAGCCTGGGGGTCTCAACACCCTTCTCTCCTCCTGTTCCTGTCCTTTAATCCCATCTTTTTTTTTTTTTTTTTTTTTTTTTTTTTTTTTTTTTTTTTTTTTTTTT
>NW_007729534.1:24723-27193 GCF_000696425.1 Galeopterus variegatus | reverse complement strand
GTGACCTTTGTGACCAGCTCCAACTACACAGCAGACCTGGGGGTGAGCCTGGGGGTCTCAACACCCTTCTCTCCTCCTGTTCCTGTCCTTTAATCCCATCTTTTTTTTTTTTTTTTTTGTCTTTTGTCTTTTTTCTGTGTCCGGCAACGGATCGCAACCCTCAGTGTTGCCCCCGCACCGGACCGGGGACCGGCAACGGGATCGCAAGCCTCGGTGTTGCTCCCGCACCTCGCTCAGCCAGTGAGCGGGAACCGGTCTGTATATGGGATCCGAACCCTCGGACGGGAGCGTCACCACGCTTCCCAAGCGGCGCACTATCCAGTGCGCCACCGGGCCGGCCCTTTAATCCCATCTTGATGCTTGCTAACACCAACTGCTGGGAAGGACGGGGGCAATCAGTCCAACTGTTTCCACAGGTGTCCTTTAGGCTAAAGATGACTAACTCCTTACTTGCCAGGCAATGTGGCTTTCTAAATCCCAGGAGGCCAGGCATAGGGACATGTCATTTGTTCTCAGTTGAATTTTATGCTCCTAATTTAATAGGCTCATAAAATGTCACAGGCCTAAGGGAGCTGAGAGTTCATCTGATCCACGTTTCTCAAACTCGACCAGTTGTCAGAAGCACTAATGGAAGCTTTTTCAAAGTACAAATCTCTGGATTCTGAGATTCTGATTTAGTAAGTCCAGGGTGGAAACCTGAGTTTTTAAAAAGCTTCTCAGTGATTCTGCTGACGAGGCATCTTTGGGGACCTCTGACCAGATGCAGACCCGTGGGTTGAGAATGGAAGGGACAGGCTCCCAGGGCCAGCTGGGGCCACACCACCTCCTCGAGGCCGCCTGACCACTCTGGCCCCTTGGAGACTGTTGAGTTGTGCTGAAGCTGTAAAACCTGGGAGCGAGAAAGTGCCCCTTCTTCAGGGAGCTTGAGGCAAGTCCTGAGAGGAAGTGCCATGGAGAGAGGAACCATCTGAAGAGACTGGAGGAGGAACAGGACATGGGGGGACACATTGCCAATGCTGGGAGCGGCTTGTCAGCCTGGTGTTTCCCATCTCTCAAGGACACCCCTGCAAAGCAGCATGAAGGCTGTGGTGACGCCCACAGGGCAGGTGCAGGCTGTCTTCCGACCCCTGGTAGACTCTGATTCCCACCCTGGGCTCCTGCGTGGATGGGGAGGCTGTGCCCAGCGCCCCGTGCTGGCCTCCTCAGAGGTTGCCAGATGCTTGTGGGCCCTGCGACTGGCATGTCCCTCCTCTGCTTTCTCTTCCTGTCCATGTCTGCCTGCCACTGCAGTTTGGAAGGGGGCCGTGATCACTTGGGAAAGACTACATCAGTCCAAGAGCACCTTTGGAGATGAGCGTTGCTGCTAGAAATCAGTGTGTTTAGGTAACATTGAGCTGCCAGTTGGACACAGGAGCCCTTGCAGCCCAGTCCTGAGCTCCACTTTGCTGTGGGGCTGTGTGCCCAGCATGGCAGCCCGGCGGAGCCTTCAGCCCCCCTGAAGGCTGTGGCAGTTGACCCTGTGGGGAGAAAAAAATGCATCTTCCCAGGGCAAGGCGAGGGTAGACCAGTGACGGGCTACCTGGAGAGGGCCAAGATGCAGCTCGGGTGGGCCCTCCCTCCCCAGAGCCCGCTGCTGCATTGCGGACCTGCTCTCCTTCTTGACTGTTCCCTACGCCGGGGCAGGGGACCTTCAGGTTCTAAGTCATTCTCTGCACCTCCTTGCCTGCTCTGCCAGAAGAGGCCATGAGTGTGAGTGTCCTGCACCGCAATAGTCCCTGGTTCCTGACCCACTTCGACGCTCTCACCCTAGGCTCCCTACGTGGACGTCATCTGTGTGAACAGCTACTATTCCTGGTACCATGACTTCGGCCACCTGGAGGTGATCGGACTGCAGCTGCAAACTCAGTTTGAGAACTGGTACCGGGCCTACCAGAAGCCCATCATCCAGAGCGAGTATGGGGCAGAGACCATCGCAGGGTTCCACCAGGTAAGGAGCACATGGCATTCTGTTCCCTTCATTCCTTGTCTCGCAGCGTTTCCCGTCTGTCCCCAGGACTGAGGCCTCCCTTCGACCATTAGCACGCCCCCCAGCACTCACCCCCGCCCACTGCCCAGGCCTCACCCCCCTATGCTCACCTCCGTCTGGCTTGCTTATGTAGTAGAGTGTGAGAATCTGAAATAACCACGTGTGACTAGTGGTTATTGTATTAAACAGTGCAGGCACATTTCCATTTAAACAGTAAGAAAATCTGTGTCCTACCCTGCCCTCAAATTCAACTTTGGAACTGGAAGAAAACATGGCTCAGTTGAGCAGTTATATTTTCAGTGTATGTCATGTAGCATTTTAGTTCTCGTTGGAAAAGAAAGTCAAAACCACCAGGATTTTGTTCTTTTTTTTTTTTTTTTTTTTTTTTTTGTCTTTTTCCGTGTCCGGCAACGGATTGCAACCCTCAGTGTCGCTCCCGTACTG
>NW_007729534.1:18300-24713 GCF_000696425.1 Galeopterus variegatus | reverse complement strand
TTTTTTTTTTTTTTTTTTTTATTTTTTTTTTTTTTGTCTTTTTTGTCTTTTTCCGTGTCCGGCAACGGATCTCAACCCTCAGTGTCGCGCCCGTACTGGACCGGGACCGGCAACGGGATCGCAACCCTCGGTGTTGCTCCCGCGCCTCACTCAGCCAGTGAGTGGGAACCGGTCTGTATGTGGGATCCGAACCCTCGGGCGGGAGCGCCGCCATGCTTCCCAAGTGGCACACTTATCCAGTGCGCCACCGGGCCGGCCCCAGGATTTTGTTCTTAAAATCACTGAAATGCTGCATCCTTGAGCATCTAAAACTTGAGCCTTCAAAAAATTTCCATGAGATGAAAACTTGGCCTGTGGGTGTCAGGACGACCGTTTCCATTGTTGTGTCTGAGCAACACCCGTAGGAGCACTTCAGCAGACAGCAACAGAGTCTGTAGACGTGGCTCTGTTGTTGTGGAAAGCCTTCTCATCACCTGCTGCAGGTCTCAGCTTGACCGTTTTCTCAGGGTGGCCGTGTGGCCTCATCTCCGCTAGTCCCCACTACCCGTCCTCTAGCTCCTGTGTTCTCCCTGCTCACCCTCGTCCACTTGCACCTTGTGCCTTCTATGCTAGACCCAAATGTCTGCGAGGGCAGGACAGTTACCTTCTCACTTGACTGCAGTGCTTGTCACACAGACGAATGTGCTGGACAGCAGCTCCTTACCCAGACGATAAACCTGAGGCGAGTTAAATCCGAGTCACACCATTTTTCAAATTATACACTGGCAGCTCTTAAGACTTGAGGCAAAGACCTATTTTTACTCCTAGTGTAGTTCAGCTTTAAGACTGCACTGGTGGAGGATGGAGATGGAAAAGTAAGATAAGGCATCAAATTCTGTTTATAAATAAAGCAGTTACCAATTAAGGTTTTTTTAAAAAAAAGTCTCTTTTTACTCTGGGTTGCATCATACCCTGGCTGTTTCTATACCAGCAACAGCGAGTCTTGAAGTCACTACAGCCCACTGTGAGGACACACAATTTTGGTTATTGTCAAGTAGATCTTTATTTTTATCTAACATTTAAAATTCTGTCAGTTCTGACTCTTCAATTCTCCTTGGCTTTGAATCCCAGGACCCACCTCTCATGTTCAGTGAAGAGTACCAGAAGAGTCTGCTGGAGCAGTATCACTTGGTTCTGGATCAAAAACGCAAAGAATACGTGGTTGGAGAGCTCATCTGGAATTTTGCCGACTTTATGACTAATCAGTGTAGGTGCAGTTTGGCTTATGGAATGTGCCATTTCTAATTTTTTCAGGCTGGCTTTTCAGTTCTAGACATTTGCCTGTAAGAATACTGGAAACAAAAGGGGGAAAGCTGACCTAATCGATGTAGGTTGCAGAGAGAATTTCCTAGGAAAAATAAGTTGTGCTTAGCAAGCAGTAAAGCAGTCATGTGCCTGCTTCCCAAACCATTTTATGGTGAAAAGGCAGATGGGAGATTCTCTGCCTTGAGGCAAAAAAGTTGGTAGCTTGCCTCTGTCCATTTTACAATAGTATGAGTGGAAAACGGGCCTCATATTGGATTCACTTTTGGGAGGCACTCATTCCAGAGTAGGGTACAAAGCCTGAGAAACTTAAGATATTTCAGTTTTATATTAATCACTTGTAAAAGGCAGGTTCGCAGAATACAGGTAGGTTTCAAAGCGATCTGGGAGTGTTTAAAAGCCTGCACAGAGAGTACAGCCTGCACTTTCCACCCATCTAGATCCCTAGTTTGACTTACCATAAACTTAGGATGGCAGTTTGGGAGTGGGGAAGGATATGGTAGTGGTGGGAATTATGATACATACCCTATGGAGAAAGACAGGACTTTGAAAGGTTTGAAAGGTTTAACGTTAGCATGGAAAGGGGATAAATGAGGGAACAGATGAGATGGGAAAGGAGAGGCAACAAGGGACAAGAATGGGAACGTGAGCCTCTCCTCTGCTCAGCGAGTGAAACCGGCTTCTGGAATGTCTTGCACAGATTTCGTGGGTAAGCGTGCTGGCTCTGTGTAGTAAGGAAGTAGCTGTGTGACCAGGGGCAGGTTACCTGACCTCTTCCTAAGCCTATGAAGTGGTCAATGGAAGGATTCCACCTGCTGAGGTGCTTGGTACAGTGCCTGGTATTTGCTTATTATGGAAGAAGTTATTGTCTTGGGCTTTTTGGTGGGAAAGCTCTCCTTTCCATGTAATAGTCCCACTTCGCCGTGGTCTCATGGGGGTGGAGACAGCACCATTACCAGCTTTGCCCCTCCCCAGCCTTGGCTCGGGCAGAGTGACTGCCAGTGGCAGGAGCCAGGCTGGAAGGTGGCCTAGGAGGACTTTGGCCGGGACTCTAGCTCCACTAGGAGAGTAGTCTCTTGAGAGAGGCCCAAGCTTTACCAGACCTTTCTAAGGGTAACTCTGTCCCAACAACACTCCTCCCCTGCCCCCCTGCCAGTGGCCAGGCAGCTGGGTACCCGTAATAGTTTAAGCCTTATTTTGAAAGTAAAAGACAAACTATTTTGGATTTCCCCCCTAACAGACTAGACGTTAACACACCAGGGAGCTGAGGTGCTTTGGCAGAGAACAGGTACTTAAATACTTTAACCCGTAAGTTGTCACTTCAGATACCACTTCAGACCAAGCAACTTTGACTACGAGAGGACATTTCTATTTAGTGCCCAGCTTGATTCCATTCTGGCTCATCATAAGTCATCTGAAACACTTTTCCTTGTCTTTTAGCACCAACGAGAGCAGTGGGAAATAAAAAGGGGATCTTTACCCGTCAGAGACAACCAAAAAGTGCAGCATTTCTTTTGCGAGAGAGATACTGGAAACTTGCCAATGAAACCAGCCCTCACCATTCAGCAGTGAAGATGCAGTGTTTGGGACGCAGCCCATTCTTTTTTTAAGGCAAGAACTACCTCCCTGTGACACCGCCTCCATCAGTCCCTCGGCCCGAGTGAGGGCAACGGCAGCACACACAGCAAGTGCTGCCTGGACTGCCTGTGGCAGACCCAGTTTCTGGCCTGGCTTTTGTGGTAACCTGATAGAAGGGGACAGTAGAAGTGAAAAGAAAAGCTTTTTTAGTATGGGAATAAAGAGTTGGCAGAAAAATGACCACCCATAAATTGAATGATCAGGCTGTTTTCATAGCCCTAATAGTGCACGGACCTTTGCGAAACTGCGCTTGAGTGCCCACACCGGTTCAGAGCCCCGGACTGCTGCACGGGAGCCCATGGCCCTGGGCCATGCTCGTGACTCCAAGCAGGCCAGTCTTGACTGAGCCAGAGTTCCACAATTGCTGTTCGACTCCACAGAGAAGCCGAAGTCCCACACATACACATAGATTTTAAAAACTGCTATCACGTTGCAGTCAACAAGGCCTGCATGGCAGTTTCCACCTAGTTAAGCTGACAGTGTAGAAAGGTAGGCGCTGACCAGGGTCTTGGTCAGAGCTCAGAGGTAGCCAGTTCTAGGATACTGTTCTCACCTCACCCAAAGTCTAGTCTGACAGAAGTGAACACACGAGTGTAAAAGCCCATTGGCTCTACCACAGCTGATCTCACTGAACAGGACGAGAGCTCCATAAATAGGCTGTTGCCTACAAGCAAGTGCTCCATGCCTGTGTGCCCCGAGAGCGGCTCCACCTGCCCTCCCTCAGAGCACAGTCTCGCCTTAGGGATCTTTTCTCCCCCTCTTCTTCCACAGGCTCCATTAAGACAAGGAAGGTACGTTATTCCTAAGATTTCAGCATTCATCAATCCTGGTTTAAAACTAAATGCTTTGGAAGAATACCACTTTTGGTGTCCAATCAAACGGAAGACAGTGAACCGGTACAGTTCTTCATGCAGAATTTGATCCACTTCTTTGTGGTGGATTCCCACATCTCCACATATTCCCCTTTTAAACCTCCTTTCCAAGCTCCGTGAAAGAAAGAGTAATTTATCCCAATTTTATTAGGTGTCTTCAGACCATTTTTTAAGAATGAGAGTGTAGTCAGTTCAAATAGTTCAAGGGGTTCCATATTTCTTTTACCATCAAACTTCATTTTTTGAAGCAATCAAGTTTCATATTCCAGTTTAATGTCAAAGAATAATACATGAAACTCTTTAGTTGACAAACATTAAAAAAGTTAACAGACATGCTTAACTATCCACCTCATTGGTCCTAAGGTTTTAGCACAGAACAAATTTGTGCTACCCAGTGAATACAGCTAATCTGTACTTCAAATGGATTAATCTTTCTTGCAGATGTTGCCTTTTTAGAGGACTAAAGAATGGAGTATTCAAGGTAAGCTAAAGTAAAGCTACAGAAAACCAGCTGATGCGTACATTCTATTCTAGTGTCAACCACATATAAACCCACAGGAATGCCAAGAACTAGAATCTCTCAGAACTCTATCTTCTCAAAGTTACAGACAATTTAAGAGAAAAAGAATCAACTCAGTATACCTGTAGAAATGAGGTCACAGTATCAACTTCAAGAATACTTTATAAAGCGCCTACGTTTCAGGTTTTCTTGTAATACTGCAGTATAAGAACGACGGCAGCACAACCTGCACAGGTAACTTCTACATTTATTTTATACCAAAAAAGTTATGTGCAACAAATAAACATTCTTACATATTTACATTTGTTTTTATTTATCAGTTAGCAAAACAGTGTCCTAAATCTCTGAGAAAGAATATTTTTATCTGTATGAAAGGGGAAATCTGCCCAGTGAACTCCATTTTAAATGAATGTTTACTCTGGAACTTGAAGCACTAGTAATGAATACTTTTGATGGAACATACTATACAGATCATACACCTAATACTTAGGCCATGCTTAATACAGCTTATAACTTTTCTGGGCTAATCTGTTGAAAAAATGTTTAACCAAATAGCCTGGATTCCCACCCCAACCCTTTAGTTTTATTGAAGGGTAGTTCTCACAAATGAGGAATTGTAAGTGCTGCCTTGAATGTGTGAGTAGCTTGTGTGCTGGAGGGAATACGTGAGGACAAAGGTTGCACATCAGATAAAGCTCCCCAAACAGGTTACTACAAATGGTAGTTGGTTTTTCTTTTTTTTTCTGGTGGCTGGCTGGTTCAGGGATCTGAACCTATGACCTCGGTGTTATAAGGCTGTGCTCTAGGCCACTGAGCTAACATGCCAGCTGGATGGCGGTTTCTTTGTTGGCATTTACCTAATACTAACCTTCAGGACAAGACCTCCTGTCAGTACTCACTGGTGTCAAGCAGTGGCACCAGTCTACGCGATGAACTAATTACTGAAGATAACTTTGATTTTTGCAGTCTTTTAAAAATAAGTACAAATGAAAAACAAGCAAATAAAAGCCAACAAACAGTTCCAATTTCACTGTAGTCTTGGGCCTATATCTTACCTAGTACATCCAAACATCCCTTGTACCACATGACATCTTTTTCTCTTTGTATGAAAATAGTCAATGCTTTCAACATTCTTTAAGAGTAATGAGTTTAATTAAGGAGAGGCTACATATATCAAGTAAAAGTAATTCCTGGCACACAGCTAGTTAAACCTGAATTATTTCAGCAGACGTTTACCCTCACTGACAGCAACTAGCTGCAATGGAACACCAAGATTTTATCATCTAACCACAACTGTTATTTCTTCAAATGATATTTATGACTATCAAGTAAAAGGCTTCATTTGCTACAAATAACTTCAAAAACAGGAGGCATAGAATTACTGCTAACATTTTTTTCTCAGAAAAAAAATTTTTCCCCTGCTAATGTCCTTCAACATTGGTGGCTAGTAATGCTGCAACATTTAAATATTGTCTCAAATAGTCATAACAATCTTCATATTTTATAACATGGTGTTTCCCCTGCTCTTCTGGGTGGAATAGAAGGTATAGAGGGGAGCCTAAATTCTTACACAGCAAAAAATACCAAGTAACACCCAACAGGGTTCTTTCTATTGCTTACTGAGATACTGGCATTACTGTGCTGTTATTTCAAGCAGCACATATTCATCTGTCAGTGAGAAAAAGGGTATTAATTCAACTGGGTCATAGGAATGTGGCAAACATTTTATAAAACAGAAACAGTGGTTTCCCCAAGGCTGAGGCATAGCAAAGGAAAAACTTGAAGGGTCTGGCTGAACATTTTTTACATGTTTTCTCACGTAAGAGTGACAACATTTGCAAGAATGCAACATCAAGACAAGCTTTAACTGTACTCTACTGATTGATAAAAAATATGGTTTAAAAAACCATTTCAGGGGCCGGCCCGGTGGCGCACTGGATAGTGCGCCGCTTGGGAAGCGCGGCGGCGCTCCCGTCCGAGGGTTCGGATCCCACATACAGACCGGCTCCCACTCACTGGCTGAGCGAGGCGCGGGAGCAACACCGAGGCTTGCGATCCCGTTGCCGGTCCCCGGTCCGGTA
>NW_007729534.1:0-18166 GCF_000696425.1 Galeopterus variegatus | reverse complement strand
AAAAAAAAAAAAAAAAAAAAAAAAAACCCATTTCAAAGTGGGACATGAGGAACTTGTTTAGCACAGCCGGTGTTACATATACCACAGAAGTCTTGACCATTAAGCCATTTCCACTCTAGTTTAGGAAAGAGAACCAGTCAACTGCCTGGTAGAACTGGATGCACTGCTACAAGATGACATCACTGTGCATGAGGGCTGTTTCTCCATAAACACCAATCAATGCTTTCTAGAGTTCTTTAACTACATAAGAATACAAGAACAATACATACATAATAAAACAGTCATTGAAATATTCACATTCATGGAAAACATAAGCCTTGATGAAATCCAATTAAGCTATCTTTTAAGAAACTGGTTCATTACAATTCAGATTTTATATCCACCTTGGGCCAGAAGACCTACATTGCATCAATTATGAATTAGCTGGAAACTACTGAACGGTTGCTGACTCTACATGTTTCAATTTACAGAGCAGAGCTTGTCCCCAACCTTCAAAAAGGCGGCAAATAAAGCACTCAAAAGTCACCAGTCTAATTGACTATTTTAAACATAATGATTAATTGAATTGGAATTAGAAACGTTGCTACTACTTCTCAATCTAAGTAATAAAATGATCATACAGAACCTTTCTGTAGAATGCAAGTTTTCTACTACATGGTAAGAAAGAAAGGAAGGACACTTCTGCCCAAGTTCAACACACAAAATATTTGGTTTGAGATTTAAGACAGAAGGCACTTTTAACATTCTAAGATGTTAACCACAAGAACATACTGTCACAAATTCATTTGGGTTTATTCAAATCACCTTTAAAAATTCTTCCTACTGCATTTGCGTAGTTATTACAAAGAGCAGTGACATTTACTGTATTTCACCTTAATGTATTTCTACTTGTAGTACTTCTCCCAATTCAGCAAACTGAAGCAGCGTGTCAGCCCTGAAGATTACAAATCCAATATTTGACTCTAAAGCAATTAAACTAGACATCCGATTAGTTAGTGCAGAAAGAAACAATTAGGGAAAACACTATAGAGCTACCAAAGAGCAATCCTACTCTGTAGTGGTTGGGCTTAAACTGGTTATTTCAAAGTCATAATACTGTCTAGTTGACTGGCACCAATATTAAGGAAAAATATCTGCATGAAAATTCAACTGTTGTAAGACTGTACCCAAAAATGCCATATTAATGTTTCCAGCTTTTCTCCAAAGAAATATACTCATTTTCCCGTCACTGGCATCCTGAAGGCCTTGGACTTGAAGGTCTGGTCAGTCACATGACTCATTCTGTAAGGTTACAATGGATCCAGTTTTATGACTAGACACAAACTTGACTTGAACATTCAAATAGTGTCTTCCTTCAGAGGAGGGAGATGAAAGGGAACCACTACCCCATTATTTTTGCCGTCAATGCTGTACCCACAGCTGTCAGCACTTTCACAAGATGCTCTGTATGGGCTTACTGTTTTCATTATTTCATCTGACAACGTTGAGCTGACCATTCTTCATTGCTACACTTCAACTAAACTGTACAGTAAGTTCTGCAGGGATGGATCCAATACTTCTACCTTTATTTACAAATATCACATAAATGGATTCTAGTTGAATCTACATGTTTAAATCCATCAGCTAAAAACATATTACATATTGTAAACATGGCAATATTTAATACAGTATCTATTCTAAAATATTTTCATGTCATGATCACATTTGTTATACCTGAAATTGAATTTATACACATTAAAGAATTACTAGCAATGGTTGCTCACTTTACAATTGAGGGAAGGGGGCTAGGGCTACATTTTATTATTTCAGAAAGATCTTCGAAGTAGTTAAAGCTTGTCTTTGATTGGCTCGGTGTATCCTTTTTTTTTTTTTTTTAATATCCATACTTAAGATTGACACAAAATAGCTAGGGCCCCTTCTAATTGACAGGATTTTAAAAAATCAGTTTAAGATTCTTAGGGAAAGTGTCTTGTGAAGAATAAAAAAACAAAACAAAACAAAACAAAACAAAAACTGCAAAATAAACTTAATGGAAAAGGGACTTCAGACTGTCAGTTAAGAGTTCATAAAGTTGTCAGTCCTGCTTGGGCTGCAACTGCCGTTTCCAGGCCTCATTCAAGTAAACTAGTCGTTTGTAGTTGATGATAAGAAGAATGAAGTTCAGCACATATGTGAACACGCAGATGATGCAAAACTCCTTCAGCACAAAGTACAGAATGTAGGCCAGGTACAGAGACCCTACCACAGACACGATGGAGGACGTCATGAGGATTAAAGCTGCCACTGCACTTGCTGTCATGCCTGCAAGAGAAAGAGACACTGGGCTCAATCAGGCCTTGACCCTGGAGGGAGAGAAAGCTTCTGAGTTAGAAGGTAACACTTTGTGATCTGCTGCAGTGTTTGAATACTGATCTTACTGCAAAACTGAAATTTGAGAACGAAAACTACTGGTTTATTTTGTTAAGATATGCAGGTTGACTTTACAGATAGGATACCAGTTTTATAGCTGCAATGTTTTTGATTTGCCAGTATTTCAGATGAAATGTTATTTCATTAGCTATTCTTAGATAAGGATATGCATGCAAAGAAAATGTGCAGTCTCACAATCACATTGAGCAATGAAGTTCATCTGTAAAGCAGACAGCCCCATCTCTCCTGATTAATAACACAAAGTGAGGACCAGGATCTTTTCTTCCAAGCTGTACATGTTTGTTAAGATCCTCCCCTGACCTTTTGGCTACAGCCTCCCCCATCTGTGGAAACTAAAATTTGCTTTTCCTTGTTTTAATCAAATTTATCAAAAATCCATAATGGGATATGACTATACCAACAAGCTGCTGAAGAAGGAAAAAAAGTCTTGATAAACATTTCAGAAAGGGCTCACCCTGGTGGATAAGGGAAACCACATTTGGCCAGTTGACCACATGTAGATCAAACCAGATCAAGAAAAAAGGCAGTTATTTATGTGTGCTAAGCCAGAGCTCTCAAGACAAAAATGTGCCTGAATTTTTGACTCTATCTTCACCTGTATTCTTTTATAATTTCCTGTAGCCAAAAACATGGAGACTATGTGCATTTATTTTTAAGACTAGAGGATAAGACAGAGCATATTAAACTACCCTCCAACCCAACAGTTAATGGCTAACGGTACAGGAAAAAATAAGAATAGGTGGTAGCAGGTATAAAGAAGTCAATTAAGGAGCCCAAATCCTGGTGCCTGTTGGCAAAAAGAAAGGCAAGGAGAAGGTGCCTATGGGCTGCAGCATGGCCACAGGGACTGACTTGCCCACAGGACTCATCACAACTAGATAAAGAGCTTTAATAGGGCTCCTCAAGATGAAAGTGCTGTTGACTTACTTATGCCAGGTGCTGGCAAATCTGGCTAGCCACCTGCTTTTGTAAAGTTTTATTGGCACCCAGCCATACTATTCACTTATAAGATGCCTATGGCTGCCTTCACACTAGAAATGCAGCGGTTAGAAATGCAGCGGTGGGTAGTTGCGGTAGCCAGCAAAGCCTACACTATTTTCTGTCTAGCCCTTTACTGAAAAGGTTTGCTGACTTCACCTATGCTAAACAGCTAAAATTTCAAAACTTAACACTGTCACCTTATTTTTTTTTTTCTACGAAAGTTAGTTTCAAAGTGACATGGGCAAGTTATTTACTTTCTCCATGCCTCTCTTTCCTTGACTAGAATTGGGATAGTAATCGTGACTGCCTCCTAACACTGTTGTCATACCTAATATAAGGTATGCTCTATAGATGCCAGCTATTAGTTAAATACTATTGTAATGTAACTAAATACTTGTGGCTTGGGGTAAAATTCCCAGTGGAATTTAAAATGTGCTACAATTCTAAATCAATCATGCAATGGAATATTTTGCAGATGAAAAGAGAATGAAGCCCCTTAACGTACTGATATGGAAAGATCAGCCGAGCAAAAAAAAAAAAACGTTGCAGAGCAGCATCTACAGCATCTGTCTTTTATATTTAAAAAAGAAAGAACATTGAGATCACAGATTTGTGTTTTCTTACATAGGCACAGAGAAAGTACCAGTCGGGGATGCAGGGATGAGGGGCTGTGGAAATGGCAAAAAAGGGACAGGCAGATTTTTCACTATATAGCATCTTATATATATTTTTAGACTTCTGAACCATGTGAATGTATTACCTATGGAAAAACTAAATTAAAAGGGCTGTATCTCAAACAGCTCAGCCGGGAGTGAAGAGGATGTGCTCTGGAACACTGTTAGATGAGTTCAATGTGCCTTCAGTGATAAAACACAACACAATAGCATGTGAAGAGTCTTATAAAATCCCTTATAAAATGTGGATGGAAAAAATACATACGATACATGTAATTTAAAATATATATATATATATATATATATATATATAATGAAATTAACAAATTAATATTATAGAAAGAAATCTATTTCACTTCCATCTCTAAAAATTAATATAGTTAAAAAGGCTTTTAGGCTCTTTCCAATTAAGGGAAAATGAACTAGTGCCTTGCATTTGGGCTTATACTTTATATTTTTCTCTAGAAATAGAACAAAAAAAATACATGGAATAAAAAGTGAAGTTTCTCCCTCCCCACAACCACCAGGTCCTTTTCTGCACATATACAAACATATATTTATTCTATATCTATTATACCACAATTTGCTTTCTTCACTAAACAATACCTTGTTCCTTTATATAGATCCTATGTACAGACTTACTTTTTCCTTTAATGGCTGCATCGTATTTTCTAGCATGGATGTACCTTAATTTATTCAGCCATTACCTACTGCTAGGCTACTTACAACATTTTGCTATTTTAAACTGTATGCTATGAAAATCCTTGTAAATACATCTTTGTATTTCTGCTGGATAAATATACAGATATGGAACTGGACAAACTTGACAGGACTATGAGAAAAATTTAGTTTCACAATTTGCCTCATAACAAATCAACTTCAGGTAGAAAGCTAAATATATTTTTAATGAATCAAATCACAGAAGAGCTGGCAGATAATGGAATGTAATATTAACAACTGAAAGGTAAAAGGGAAAATGGATGGATTTAACTCAAGATACAAATACTGATGCAATAAAAATTCACAAAATGCAACAAGGGATAAACAATGGGTAAAATATTTGTAACAAATATGAAAATGGACTATCAGGATCCCAATAACTAAGTGGGCAATAAAAGGAAATTAAAATATAGTAAAATTAAAATGGTTACTAATACGTAACCATCAGACATTTTACAGAAATACTTTAAAAAAAATACTGATGAAGCTTCACAGAAACCACACAACTGTGGGGAAAGCAATTTAGTAATACCTATTAAAATCCATAAAAAATTTCTAAGTTTCTTGACTCATTAACCCCATGCTTGAAAAGCAATTTTGCGGAACTAAAGAAGAAAAGGAGGAGGAGGGGTGCTTTAAACAAAGTTATTAAGCATTATTTATAACATAAAAACATAAAAACGTGAGACCTCTATGTCAACAATTACAAAACATTTGAGGACAGACAACACTAGATTGAAAAAAAGAGTTATTTTAAAAAGCAAAAGACAACGGAAATAGTGGATATGTAAAGGTGATAGAATTATAAATACAAGGGTACATCAAAAAGTTCATGAAAAAATGGAATTAAGGGCCGGCCCGGTGGCGCACTGGAGAGTGCGCCGCTTGGGAGTGCGGCGGCGCTCCCTCCGAGGGTTCGGATCCCATGTGGAGACCGGTTCCCGCTCACTGGCTGAGCGCGGTGCAGGCGCAACACCGAGGGTTGCAATCCCGTTACCGGTCAGTAAAAAAGACAAAAAGGAAAAAAAAAAAAAAAAGGAATTAAAAGATAATGAATCGGGCCGAGCCCGCTCGGGAGAGTGTGGCACTGGGAGCGCAGAAGCGCTCCCGCCGCGGGTTCGGATCCTATATAGGGATGACCAGTGCGCTCACAGCGCTCACTGCTGAGTGCAGTGCGGCCGGTCTCAAAAAGGACCAAAAAAAATAAAAAGATAATGAATCATTCCATGAACTTTTTGACGTACCCTCACATAGTTTACTATTAATATTATCTCAATACACGATATTTTAAAATAGCTACAGAGTCTATAAAATCATAAGAAAAAAAAAGTTTACAGGGAAGATGGTTTGTAATAATAATTTCCTTGAATGAAACTACGTTTACTGGACCTCATGAGATGCTGCTATCCATGACTAAACACCAACTGACGTTCAACAGTAGCATCATAAAAAGTCTTAGTGAATCAAGTTGTCTGTCACAACACAAAAATATGCTGCAAACTGGCAGTTCTGTACACTTTAAGGCAAAGACACACAAATGAAATATAACAAACTTATTTTTGTATTGCTGTATAAATACTTACCAAGTAATAACTGCAGTATATAAAATATAAGTCCAAAGACACTGTTTGGCTGGTTTAATACACCATCCTTTCCAAAAATGGAACCCAAAAGACCAAATCCTCGACCCCATCTGTAAAATAAGGAAAACCAGTAACCCTATATTTGAATTTCCCTATTTTTAAAAATGTAAAATTATTTGAGAATGTAATCCAATGCTAAAATCAACTAAACTGCCAATTTTTTTTACATGTCTTTTGTTGAAAGAGTGATTTACTCCAAAAAGGGAGGCCAGGCATTAGATTTCTATATTGCATCTAATTAAATAATGACCTAAAATGAACATATCTAAAAGCGCCAATATTCCCATCTGAATCTCTAAAGTGGCCAAATTTCTACGTATTCTCTTTTCCAAAAGATAGGACCAAGCATTCTTTTTCTGATGGCACTAGTATTTGCAGGAAGCCTCTCTCAATTTAAACCAGGACTTCTTAGCAGTGGCAATGCTGATATTTTGAGCTAGATCATTCTTTGTGGTGGGAGACTGTTCTGTGCATTACAGGGTGTTTAGCAGTATCCCTGCCCTTTACCCACTACAAGCTAGTAGCAATCTCCCACCCCCAGTTGTGGCTACTAAATGTCTACAGCCATTGCCAAATGTCCCTTGGGGGCCAAAATCACCCCCACTTGAAAGCCATTGATGTAAGCTGTCCAATTTCTTTATTCAAAACATATAGATTGAAAAGTAATTTCCTGACAAATTTCATCAGGATATGCACTAGGAAAAATATTTATCCCAATAACATATCTTTAAATGTAGGACAATATCAGAAAACGTGTTTTTCCTAGAATCATATCTCAAAAGTAAAAATTGATACATTATATGCCCCAGTTTTTATTTGCAGTTTAACTTCAAACTTTGCATTTGACCCAACATTTTCAGAATCCTATTTTCGGGCCAGCCCGGTGGCGCACTGGAGAGTGCGCCATTTGGGAGTGCAGCGGCACTCCTGCCGAGGGTTCGGATCCCATGTGGAGACCGGTTCCTGCTCACTGGTTGAGCACGGTGCGGGCGCGACACCGAGGGTTGCGATCCCGTTACAGGTCAGTAAAAAAGACAAAAAGGAAAAAAAAAAAAAGAATCCTATTTTCTTATTTTTTTAAAAAAAGGATTATTAAGTTCTGATTTAATAAAACTTGTTACAAATATCGAACTAGCATTTACTTTGAAGATAAAACTTTAGCTCTGAATGAGAATGCTTTTTAAATACCAAAAAGAAAACCATTTACGGTGTTGTCAGAAACACTCTAATAAAACCTCAACTTTGGTTCTGAAGACAAATCACCTGAAAGCAAGGATAAATAAGTGATTCTTTATTAGTTGTGTTAGTTTGTTAGTACTCAATGTCCAGGAAATAGAGTGAAAACCTTTTATAATGATAAAGGGAGATAAGAACAACCCCAATTTTACAAGCAAGCAAGAGCCATGAAGATTTTTATTGTACAGTTATACATTTCAAAGAATACAAAATAATCTTCACTATATCTATTTATTCTTTCATTCACCAAATACTTATTGAGCATACACTAGGTGTAGACCCTGTGATAGATGCTGGGGATTCAGACTCAACAAACTAGATAAGATGTGACCCTTGCAGAGTTTCATATTTTATTTAGGTAAGAGAATAAACAGGTAAACAAATGATTAAGTTATCTTCAGAAATGGACAAGCCTATTAACAGATACATAGGAAAATGAGAGAGAGGATACTCTAGATCAGTGCTTCTGAAAATTTAAAAGTGCAGTTACCTTGGGGTCTTGATAAAGTGCACATTTTGCTTCAGTGGGTCTGTGGTGAGGCCTAAGACTCTGCGTTTCCAAAAAGAAACACAAACAAAACAAAATGCTCCCAGGTGATGCTGATGCTTCTGGTCTAAAGACCATACTCTGAGACCGACTGCTCTGGATAAAGGGTGAAGTTGGCTACTCTAGCTAAATGTCCAAGGAAGGCCTTTTTCAGGAATTAAATTCTGAATCATATCCTGAAGGATGAGAAGCAGCAGTCTCATGAGGAGTGGCAAGCACAAAGACCTTGAGGTAGGAACGAGCTGTGTAGAAAGAAGGCCACCACTGTGATCAGGGGAGGGTGACAGGAGAAATCAGGCATGTCCAATCATTTAAATGATTTACGGCCCTATTTGTAGGCCATGAAGAAGAGTTCGAATTTTTTCTAATTGCAACGAAAGAGATATTTGGAGGCTTTGAAACAGGAAAGTGAAATAACCTTATTCATGATCTGTGTAAAAGAGCAGCTGCAGGGGCAGGGACAGGGACAGGGAGAAACTGTGCAGTCCACACACCCGAACACTACTCAGCTGAGGCAGGAACTCAAATCGAAACCACTGCCTTTGGCAATGGAAATACTGCCAAAACTATCATGGGTAAACAGAATTTTTATATATTCAAAGCACTGGTCTATGCCTAATTATTCACACAGGATTACGTGGATATTTCTTTAAAAACAACGCAGTAATCCACAGAATATACTATTTTATCTAAGACATACATGCACAAAGTGTCAAAATTAAATACCGAAAGCCTATAAAACAAAAGGCAGACATTCCCTACTCCAGCCCTTCCCACACTCAGTTCTTTTTTGTGTGTGTTTGTTTTGGTGGCTGGCCAATATCGGGATCTGAACCCTTGACCCTGGTGTTACAACACTGTGCTCTAACCACCTGAGCTGACCACCAGCCCTACACTCAGTTCTGATTCCCAGAGGCGACCACTTTGATGTCTTTCAACTGTTTTTCACTTGTACTTACCTCCTCATTTCTAGGTAATAAGTTTACACTGCTACTTATGATTTATCAATTCTAAATATTATCTTTTGACTTTCTAATATGGTAGGCCAGAATGTTGCTTTTTTTAAAAAAAAATTTATTATGGAAAGCTTCAAATACATACACACCAAGTGAACAGAATGGCGTAATAAACCCCATGTGCCCATCACCCAGCTTTGATAATTGTGCCTTTCTTGTTTCTGCTCCACCTTTACCTACTTCCCACTTGACAGTTATTCCTACTTCTTTTTTAAGTTAAAATTTATATAACTTAATGCACAAATTTAAACTGTATAATTCTGACAAATGGATACACCTGATATAAATCCACACCCCATCATCATTTAGAATGTTTGCATCTCCCCAGTTAAGTACTAGTGAGTCCCTTCCCATCAACCCACCCCCACCCCCACCCCCCAGAGGAAGACTCACTGGGATGGCTGTAGGAATCCAGACTCCAAAACAAAGCTACATCACTGGTCTCCTGGATCACAGTGCTATGCTCTTCCCCATATATCACATAAGTTATAAAATGCAACTACTATTCCAGCATTTTCAACCAAACTGAATAATTGCTTATTTCCTTGATAAATATAATTAATAAAGTTAATTTGATAAAGGTGCACATAATAATTGTCAGCAAGTCAACTCACAAGCAAAGTAAAAGGCGAAAGATTTATACGATCTGAAGAGAAACCAGAGTATAACTCACAAGCAAAGTAGATGGGCATTACATAAGATTATTTTCCTTGGAAAGGTGAACAGAAGCAGATTTTCATAAAATATTATTATACTTTAAAATTGCTAGGAGTGGCATGGTAACTTAAAAACCTTTTAGTGAATCCTGTTTTTCGGTTTGGATAAACCAAAACTCCACCTAAATAAACTGTAACCCACACAAATAAAAACCAGTTGTCTTCCAAAGTTGGTTGGGGGCACTATGAAGGGGCCTCAAGAAAAATAAGATTATCTTTTTTCCTTATTTATACTAAAGAAAGGTGTACAGAGTGTGAACCAGTTTCCTTACTGAGACACACAGAGACCATAGTGTTAATAGCACAGGCTTTGGAGTCAGACAAACTTGGCTTTGCTACTTATGAATAGGCTATGGGTAAGTCACTTCACCTTGGAGTCTGAACTCTCTCATTTTAAAATGGAGATGATTATAGTACTCAATTCATAGGGGTGTTATGAGAAATAAATGTGTTAAGAACTTCAAACCACCTTTGTAAAAAGCAATAAATAAATAAAAATAAAAAGAATAATTGTGTAGTAATTTAATATAAGAAATATAAGTAGACGTGTACACAAGACACTCTGCTATCTGCATTATCTTTTCAAGGCCTGATAGTTTTGAAATAGCATGCACTTACATAAAGCTTCCCCCTCCCCACAAACGTAGGTACACTTTATTAAAACATCTTAACTTTGATCTTAAATGTTGCATAATGCTTTACATTTTACGGAAGAAAGACCATAATTAACTCCAAGATATCCTTGTTAGTGAATATTAGGCTGTTTCCTTTCTCATGATTCTATTTATTTATTTATTTATAATTTTTTTTTAAAGGATGACCAGTAAGGGGATCTTAACCCTTGACTTGGTGTTGTCAGCAGCATGCTCTCCGAAGTGAGCTAACTGGCCATCCCCATAGGGATCCGAACACGTGGCCTTGGTGTTATCAGCACCACACTCTTCCAGGTGAGCCACGGGCCAGCCCTGCTTCTCATGATTTTTTAAAGCATTAAATAAATATATTGTACAAAATATCTGTCTGCATAGTATACTATTTCCATAGGATAAACTACGAGGGAAATGACTTGATCAAGCAGCATGTGCATCTTAAAAAATACTGTTACTGTGCAAAAAGTTACACCAGTTTATACTTCCACCATCAGTCCCTAAATATCATCTTTAACTCTAGCTAAGACAGATGTAAAAATGGCAAACATGCTTTTATGTTTAAATAAATATATTCACAGATAAGTTTAAACTTCTGATTACCTTTATTTATTTACTCATTATTTATACTTTGGGAATTTTTTTTTCTTTTTTCTTTTTTTTTGTCCTTTTTGAGACCGGCCGCACCGCGCTCAGCCAGTGAGCGCTGTGAGCACACCGGTCATCCCTATATAGGATCTGAACCCGCGGTGGGCTCCCAGCACCGCACTCTCCCGAGTGCGCCACGGGCTCGGCCCTACTTTGGGAATTATTTGCTTTTTTCTGTTATTTATTTTTCCTTTGTTATTTAAATGTGAAATTATCTTGCTTATACCATTGTTTTAAGAATATCAATACTTACTCTTTAATAACAATTTAAAAATTTCCTCTTTCTCCCTATACATATATATCTAATAATAATAATCTAATAATAATAATAATACTCCTTGTCTCTTGTCCCATCCCTTCACTTATTCCTTATTATTAGGCCAGTAGCAAAAATGTACTTAATTTACCAATTTACAAGAAGGAACTGAGCGTCTGTGGATCAGACCCTTCCGGATTCCTTCTCTGGGATCTATCTACCTGAACAAAGCTGCATAATGACTTTGGTCAATGAAGGACCACATATACGACCATGGTCCCATAAGACTATAATAGAGCTGAAAAATTCCTATTGCCTAGTGACATCACAGCCATTGCAGAGCAACATCACAGTACTCACGTGTGTGTGGTGATGCTGGTGTAAACAAAGCTACTGCGATGCCAGTCATAAAAGAGTATAGTACACACAGTTATTATAGTACATGTACTTTTTTCTGTTTGTTTTTTGGCAGCTCTTCAGCATGGGGACCTGAACACTTGACCTTGGTGTTATAACACTGTGTTCTAAAGGTATATAATACCTGATAATGACAATTAACAACTATGTTACAGGTTTACATGTCTACTTATACTATACTTTTTATCATTAGAGTGTATTCCTTCTACTTATATATAAAAAAGTTAACTGTTATACATCCTCAGGCAGGTCCTTTAGAAGAAGGTGTTGTTATCCTAGGAGAGGACAGCTCCATGAGTGTTATTGCCCCTGAAGACCTTCCAGTTGGACGAGATGTGCAAGTGGAAGAAAGTGATATTCATGATCCTGACCCTGGGTAGGCCTGGGCTAATGTGTGTGTTTGTATCCTAGTTTTTAACAGAAAAATTTAAAAAGGAAAAAACAATAAATTTATAAAATAGAAAAACAGCTTATAGAATGAGGACATAAAGAAAATATTTTTGTACAGCTGTACAATGTGTTTGTGTTTTAAGCTAAGTGTTATTACAAAAGAGTCAAAAAGTTAAAAAAATTTTTTTAAGTTTATAAAGTAAAAAAACTACAGTAAACTAAGGTTAACTTATTATTGAAAAATATTTTTATAAACATCATGTAGCCCAAGTGTGCAGTGTCTGGAGTCTAGAGCGGGGCCGGCACTGTGCTGGGCTCCACGCTCACTCTCCACTCACTCACCGACTCCCCCTGCGCAGCCTCCAGTCCTGCAGCCTCCACTCGTGGTGAGTGTCCTGTACAGGTGCACCAGTGTGAATCTTTTGTACCACATTTTTACTGTACCTTTTCTATGTTTAGATGCAACACCACAGTAAGTATTTATGTAAGTGTCCACAGTATTTAGTACAGAAACATGCTGTCCAGGTTTGTAGCCTAGGAGCAATAGGCTACACCCTATAGACTAAGTATGTGGTAGGCTATCCCACCTAGGTTGTGTAAATATACTCTATGATGTTCACACAATGAAGCATTTCTCCGAATGTGTCCCTGTTGTTAAGCAACGCGTGACTGTATATTTTCCCACAAGGAAAAAAAAGGTATAGTAGCTGTATACAGAAAATATAGTCTTCAGAACAAGAGAACTTACCTGGGAATAGAGTCATATAATGATAAAGGGGTCAATTGGCCAAGAACACAAAACAATCCTAGATGTGTATGTATCTAACAAGAGAACTCCAAAATAAACAAAGTAAAAACTAAAAGAACTGAAAAAAAAAAATCCACAATTATATGCTTAAAGTCTTCAATATATATCTCTCAGTCATTAAAAGAACCAGTAGACAGAAAATAACAAAGGATACAGAAGGCAACCAATCTGACCTGACATTTATAGAATACTTCACCCAACAAGAGCAGAACACACATTCTTTTCAAATACACATGAAACATTCACCAAGACAGACCATTTCATAAACAAAACATAAACACATTGTAAACAAAATTTAACAAATTTAAAATAATTGAAATCATACAAAGTATGTCCTCTGACCATAATGGAATTAAACTAGAAATCAGTAACAGAAAAATATCTGGGAAATGTCCAACTATTTGGAAATTATACAACACACTTCTAAAAAAAAAAAAGAAAGAAATCCATGGATCAAAGAGGAAGTCTGAAAAAAATTAGAAAACATTTTGAACTGAAAAAAATGCAGCATATCAAAACTAGTGGTATGCAGCTATAGTAGTGCTTACAGGGGAAGTTGTAGCATTAAAATGCTTATATTAGAAAAGCAGGTAAAATTCTACCTTAAAAAACTAAAAAAAAAAAAAAAAAGGAAAAGAAAAAAGAACAAATTAGACCTAAAGCAAGAGGAAGTGTACATGTTGGCTAGGGGTGGGAACTAAAATCAGAGCAGAAATCAATGAAATTTAAAACAGAAAAAGAATAGAGAGAATAAATGAAACCAAAAGCTGCTTTTTTGAAATGACCAATGAAATTGATAAACCTCTAGCTAACTTTTATAGATAAACCTTGACAATGGAAAAATAGAGAGAAAAGACACAAAGTATCAATATCGGAAATGAGAGAGGGGATATCACTACAGCCAGTTATACACATTAGAGAATAAGGGCATACTACACACAACACTATGCCAATCAATTCGACAACTTAGCTGAAAAAGACCAATATTTTGAAATTCACAATACCAAAATTCACTCACAAATAAAGAGAAAACAAAAACTCCAGGTCCAGATAGTTTCACTGGCAAATTCTACAAAATATATAAGAAATAATATCAATTCTATACAATCTCTTTGAGAAAACAGAAGACGAGGGAACACTTGTCAACTCATTTTGTTAGGCCAGCATTGCTCTGACATCAAAACAGACAAAATCATTACAAGAAAAAAAAAAAAAAAAAAAAAAAAAAAAAAGAAAAGAAAAGAAAAATACCCCACTATTGACCAATATCCAGCCATGAAAATAGACATAAAAATCCACAAAAAAATACTGTAAATCAGTTCAGCAATATATAGAAAGGATAATATCATGACCAAGTGGGATTAAGTCTAGGAATGCAAGGCTGGTTCAACATTCAACAGTCTATCAATGCAATTCACCATATTAACAGACTAAAGAAAAACCACACCATCATCTCAATAGATGCAGATAATGTATTTGACAAAGGACAACATCTACTCATGATAAAAAACACTCTGCAAACTATAATGAGAAGGAATTTTCCTTGATCTGACAAAGGTCACTTAAAAAAACCTCTATGGTTATCATGTCATTCAATGGGGAAAGACTAAATTCTTCCTAAAATAGGAACAAAACAAGGGTATTTGCTCTCATCACTCCTATTCAACATTGTACTGGAAGTCCTAGCCAGTACAATAAAGGAAGAAAAAAAAAATCAAAGGCATACAGATTAGAAAAGAAGAAATAAAACTCTATTTGTAGACAACATTATGTAGAAAAAATAATATACAAACAATGGCCAGACCATATTTAAATACAGAACTCTAACCCACAACTTATGCAGCAACCAGCCCAGGAAGCCAAAGGACAGCTTCTGTAGCCATCAGTCCCAAATGGCCAGGACTTGATAAAAAATTGCCAGCTTCCCTAATTTTTGCTCTGCTTCCAATTTAGGACCAATCAGAGAAAGCCAAATATACTTCCCTAACCAATCACATAGGATGCCCCACTTCTAGTTAGCCCTGCTTACAGATTCTTCACACCAACAACTTTCAATCAGGGCATACCTGAAGTCTTCTCTTGTTTCACTCTAAAGCTTTTATACTCCCCTTTCAGATTCCCCTCTGAGTCTATGCCAAATGCAAATAACGGTGGCTGATGCCCTTGCTATAGGGAGCTCTGAATAACAGCCTTTACTTGTTCTCATTTGGATGGTCTTCGTTTACTTCCACACAAGGAGAATATGAAAAAGTTCCTAGAATTAAGAAGTGAGTTTATAAGGCTGCACAACACAAGGTCAATATAAAAAAATCAAAATTGTTTCTATATACTAGCAATGAATTATTGGAAATAAAAAAATCTGAATATCATTTACAATAGCACATTCACAAACATATAAAGAAAATATGTAGGTACAAATCTAACAAAATATGTGTAGTATCTATATACTGAAAATTATAAAACATTAATGAAATAAAGCAAAGACAACCTACGTACATACAAAGATATATTGTGTTCCACAGACTGGAAGACTCAGTATTGTTAGGATATTAATTCTCCGCAGATGGATCTACAGATTCAATGCAATTCTAATCAAAATACAAGTAGGATTTTCTGTAGATAGTGACACAAATTTATATAGAAATGGAAAGGAACTAGAAAAGCCAAAACAGTTTAGAAAAAAAATAAAGTTGGAGAACACACACTAACTTCAAGATATTACAAAGCTACAGTAATCAAGACAGTATGGTACAAGTGGAAGGACAGACACAAAGCCAAAACAGTTTAGAAAAAAAATAAAGTTGGAGAACACACACTAACTTCAAGATATTATAAAGCTACAGTAATCAAGACAGTATGGTACAAGTGGAAGGACAGACACGATGATCAACAGAGAAGAATACAGAGTTCAGAAACAGACACAATTGATTTAACAAAAGTGCAAAGACAATTCAATGGAGAAAGAACAGTCTTTTCAACAAATGATGCTGGAACAATTAGACATCAACATGCGAAACAAAACAAACAAACAAACAAAAAACTGAACCTCAGTCCATATCTCACACAATCCACAATAGAGGACTGGCAAATTGGATTTCATCAAAATTTAAAACATTTACCAGAGACTGGGAAAAACTATTTGCAAATTACATATCAGATGAAAGACCTTCATCCAGAATATACAAAAAAACTCTACAAACTTAACCATAAGAAAACAAACAACCCAATATTTTAAAAAAGGCAAAAGATTTATACAAACGTGTCACCAAATATATACAGATGGCCAATGACATACCACTACCAGAATGGCAAATAAACATAACGTAACAAAATGAAACAAACATACCTGTTGCTGATGAGGATCAAAGCAACTGCAACTCTCATGCATTGCTGGTTGTCATACAAAACAGCATGAAAAACAGAGAGGCAGTTTCTTATGATGTTAGCCATACACCTACAATAAACCCAGCAAGGCCACCTGTTTACTCAAGAGAGCAAAAACTTTTGCCCAAACAAAAATCTGCTGGGAAATGTTTATAGTAGCTTTATTTCTCATCACTCCAAATTGGAAACAAGTGAATTGTCCTTCAACAAGTGAAATGGATGACCAAACTGGTACAATACCATGGACTGTGTACCACTCAGCAATAAAAAGGAAAGAACTATTGACACATGAAACAATATGGATGAACCTCAAATACGTCATAAGTGAACAAAGCCACACTCAAAGACTACATACTGTAAAATTCCATTTAAATGATACTCTGGAAAGGGCAAAAGTACTGGAGAATAGATAAATGTTTGCCAGGGGCTGGGGATGGTTCTGAAAAAGGGACCTGGTTCTGATACTGATGGCAGTGGTAGTGACATGACTGTATGCATTTGTCTAAACTCAACAAACTGTAAACCAAATAGTGAATATCACTGTATATGAACAAAACTAATTTTTAAAATTAATTAAAATTTAAAAGCAAAATAGAATTTCTGTTTATCGGGTATGGCTTTGTCAACATTAGATGTTACAGTGCTGACTGGTTAGCTCAGTTGGTTACAGTGTGGTGCTGATAACACGAAGGTCCAGGGTTTGAACCCTGTACCATCCAGCCAACAACAACAACAAAGTTAGATGTTACCACAGGTGGGTAATTAGGCAGAGAGCTAATCATATCATTATAGGTCCCCAAACAAGTATTTGTACACAATTTTTTTTAGAAAAAAATGTTTCTTTAGAAAAGGTAAAAAATTCTACCAGTTTCCCGCTGCCTGGGGTAAGGATGGGGACAAAGACATCTGGAGGCTAGTGTTCTTAGAGCACTGTCTACTTTCTCATGCTTTTCGTCCTTGTGGTTTTATAAAATTTCTTTTATTCCTTTACTCTCATTTCCTGAGGTTTCCTGAGGGTGTAGAGGTAAACATCCATTATATTTACCTGGAAATCTAAAATTCATATATTTAAGTTTTATCAAATACCTATACAACAAGCAGTAGGTGTCTGAAGCAGTAGAGGCTGTGAAGTTGAGCACGTAAATGAATGAACCATTACTGGCCAGTTACAAAAACAAAAAACAAAAACAGAATGAATCACACTCCCTACCCTCAAGAAGCTTAGTCTTAAAGAACAGAGAGAAAAAATCATATTCAGAAACATAAAATAACATAATATATATGGCAAAGCACTTATGTACCCAAGTGAGGAGGGCTATCTTGTGCCTGAGAGGGGTGACAGTGATCATGACAATGGTACACAGCACAGGTGGGAGGGGTCAGAAGTGCAAAGAGTTAGAACAACTAGGAGACTACTGTCACAGTTTAGATGAAATACCAAGGTCTGGCCTAGGACTAGAGCATTAAGGATAAACTCAAAAAATATTTAAGAAGTAAAACTGACAGGAATGGATAATTGCATTGTGGAAGAATGATGACTGACCCCTGGTCTCTGGGATACCCGAGTGGACTGTGAAGCCACTTACGAGACAAAGAAGCAGGAGGAAGAACAAGAAATACTGAGTTTACTTCTTTTTTTTTTTTTTTTTTTTT
>NW_007729533.1:233743-234836 GCF_000696425.1 Galeopterus variegatus | reverse complement strand
ACATATCTCAATGTTGAACCCCCAAAATACGTATAATCAATTTTGATTCAATAAAAATTTTTTTAAAAAAATAAATAAAAGACATAATTGAAAAAAAAAATAAAAGCGTAACAAGCTATTAAACACTATAAATATAAAAAATTTAGATCACTACTGTCCGCAAGCAGCTGGAGATATACACAGGTGTTATTAATCTATTAGCTGGCAAACTAAGTTATCTGGCATTATGATAGTACTGGGTGTACAGTGCTATTTTTTAAGCCCACAATTTGCAATTGATTACATGGGCCATCTGTAACTGTGAATCATGTTAGAGTTACCCCACTGACATTTACTGAACCTTTGTCAAGTAGCAAAATGTTTAGTGTAGAAAAGTTGACACACATAATAGCTTTAGGTTTCAGTAAATCAACTTTAGACACCAGGCTATAGGTACAACACACCGATGTGTAGTCACCAGAATATGGTTTATTATTTGACTGAAGAATCCCGCCTCACCCCAAGCTACCTGTACGTAGACACAAAGGTCTTTTGTGACCAGGGGAGTGACTTGGCTTCATCGTTTGTTGCCGCGAAACTATCCCTTGGGAGATTTAAAAGCGGTGAGTAAAGAAGGAGTGGAAGGCTCAGCTGAAAATGAAGTGGGATCAGTCTGGGGCTAAGGACTTGCCAAGGGGGAAGAAACGCAGAATCTCTATCAAGGACGTGTGGTTCGCAGAGGCGTCAGAGCAGACTTGACACTCCTCTCGCTGGACGCGTTTGCGCCACCTGTCAGACGGGAAGAGCCCTCGGGGAGGAGTGTGCCTAGGGTCCCGGAAGAAGGCTGGGGACCATCGGGTCTCTGCCTGCGAGGCGCTGGGGGCGGGGATGAGGGGCGTGCTAGACCCGGAGGAAACCTCACGTCGTCTCGGAACCTCACTAAAGGGCTGGAGGGCGTTAGCGCGTGCCCCTCCCCTGAGCCGCTCAAGTCCTCCTGCCCGACACGTGACCACAGCCGGCTGGTCTCCTCACTCCAGCAGCTAAGCTCGCTCTGTTTCTCCCCTCCCTCCGCTGTGCCCTTTTTCTCTCCGGTTCCCAGCCCTCCGCCCTCCCC
>NW_007729533.1:233167-233641 GCF_000696425.1 Galeopterus variegatus | reverse complement strand
CTCCCCCACCTCCCTCCTCACGCCCCAATCGGGACTCGAGCTTGGAAGTGCCCGCCCCTCCGCCCTTTTCTTCGCTTTCTCATTGGCTAAAACCTCAAGGACGCGCCCGGAGGGCGGGTGGCCGCCATTGGTGGGATGAGCAATCCGAGTTCCCGGATGAGGGAACATTCTGCAGTATAAAGGGAGCGGGGAAGGCGGGAGACAGCGCAGTTTGAATCGCGGTGCGACGAAGGAGTAGGTGGTGAGATCTCGCTGTGTGTTTGACTGGCCCTTTCTCTGCCTTGCTTGTTGGAGCTTCAGCAGAATTCGAAATGGTAAACTTCGCAGAAGCGCTCGATGACTCCGCGGGTTTTTGCCGGTGGGAGGAAAAACCCGTTACACAGGAGGGTGGGGGTGAAGTGGCGACGGTTGGGAACGCGCGGAGACGGGATTTGGAGGAGCGGGGGGAGGTGTTTTGTCGGCTGCGAACGGAGC
>NW_007729533.1:229300-232327 GCF_000696425.1 Galeopterus variegatus | reverse complement strand
GCGGGGTCGCCCCTGCGGCGCACGGCGGGCAGGAGACCCCAGCGGGGCGCGGGGACGAGCTCGCGCCCGGGACGCGGCGCGGTGGGGGAGGGGCGCGCCGCCCTGGTAATTCTATATTCTCCGTTCCTCCTCCGCTCGCGGGCGTGTGCGCGCCGTAGGCTGGCGGTAAGGCTGGGAAAGACTCCGGAAAGGCCAAGACAAAGGCGGTTTCCCGCTCGCAGAGAGCCGGCTTGCAGGTCAGTAGTAGTTCGTGCAGTCTGGGAATCGTGGCGGGTTTTTTTCGTACCTCCTTTCTTGTTTATTATTTCTCTAGATGGGCGTTTCGTCTTTGCGTGGGTGATGCGGTGTCGCGACTTGGGCTGCGGATACGATAAATATGGGGGGGTGATCACGTGTGTCGATACCGGGGCGCGTTGCCGCGCCAGCTTCCGTGCTCCTTGCCTTGGCGCGCGTATAATTTCCCCATTTTTGACTCATATCTTTGTGTATATGTTTGTGTGTGCTTGAAATTAAGTTCCCGGTGGGCCGTATTCATCGACACCTGAAATCTAGGACAACGAGTCATGGACGTGTGGGAGCGACTGCCGCTGTGTACAGCGCAGCCATCCTGGAGTACCTCACCGCAGAGGTAAATGGGTGTACGCCTATAATCTGGAAAAGGTTGGGGGGCGGGCGGAGGAGGCGGCGGGAGGGAAGGAGGAAAGTGATGCAAGAAAACTCTCAGGCCCTGAGTGCGGCCAGAAGCTTAAGAGAACGCTAGAGGGAGCCAGTGTTCAATAAGGCATCCTACTGAGCTTGAGTTTGCAGCTCTTGGAAATCTAATTGCGTGCCTCCTGTATAGCTTTTGCATATCTTGCCTTCCAGGTTGTGGGGGATGACGACAGTTGGTAGATTTACATTTATGAAGGTTTGATTCTGTTTAGATCTTGGCCGAGGGAAAGTTGGAAGGAGATTGATTAGATTCTGCCTTCTAGGTACTTGAACTGGCAGGAAATGCGTCAAAGGACTTGAAGGTAAAGCGTATTACCCCTCGTCACTTGCAACTTGCTATTCGTGGTGATGAAGAATTGGACTCTCTCATCAAGGCTACAATTGCTGGTGGAGGTATGTAACTACTAAAATTTTAAATTTTTTGTGGGGAAGTATTCTTTGCTTTTTAAGTTCGTTAGTCGTTTTTAGTCTAGAAGAGGACATTTAAGCATTTAGGCAGTATGGTTGTATTATGAAATTTGACTCTTGTATAACTCAAATGAATTTTTACTTCATATTTTGTGTTTCATGTTTTAAAATATATCTTCCAAGTTGAACAGTAAACTCTTGGTTTTCAAGTAGTGTGTGATTTTTAAAATATGTATTTTGAAAAGTGGAATTAATCCCTGTCACTCTCTTAGGTGTCATTCCACACATCCATAAATCTCTGATTGGGAAGAAAGGACAACAGAAGACTGTGTAAAGGATGCCTGGATTCCTCACTATCTCAGGACTCTAAATACTCTAACAGCTGTCCAGTGTTGGTGATTCCAGTGGACTGTATCTCTGTGAAAAACACAATTTTGCCTTTTTGTAATTCTATTTGAGCAAGTTGGAAGTTTAATTAGCTCTCCAGCCAACCAAATTTCTGCATTCAAGTCTTAACCATATTTAAGTGTTACTGTGGCTTCAAAGAAGCTATTGATTCTGAAGTAGTGGGTTTTGATTGAGTTGACTGTTTTTAAAAAACTGTTTGGATTTTAATTGTGATGCAGAAGTTATAGTAACAAACATTTGGTTTTGTACAGACATTATTTCCACTCTGGTGGATAAGCTCAATAAAGGTCATATCCCAAACTATTGTTGTGTTTTAAATTTGCTTCATTGTAATAGGAACTTGTTTCTTTTGAATATCTCATCCAGCAATAGCTGAGCACATTTCTTACTTTGAAATTAAACTTAATTTGTATGTCAACAAAGATAGCCCAACTATAGTTTACTTAAATGTTATATACTGAGCTATTAAAAGATTTTAAAACTTTGGCAGGAGCTGGAGTGGAATAGGTACTGTTTCTTAGGCTAAGTTTGCCCATCTTAGTTTGTACATTGGCTCTGTTTGCTGTATGTAACAGTACTACACAAGTACACTATTACTGTTGTGGGTTTGGGGAGGGAGAAGGCAGAAAGGGAAGTCCTGTATATACCTGTCTCCACAGAATGAACTTTCAAATTTGACTTTGAAAAAGGTAGTGCTATCTGTGTTTGAAGTCTGAAATTGTTAAATACTCAGTAACATCTTTGGGGATGTACTGTCCCCATCTTGTGGAAGAGAATCAAGATTTCTTTGAAAGTTCCGAGTTCCCATAGTTGTTAGCATGGCTCATAATAACTCAATATTATGTAAGGATCTTGTGGTTGGGTTGAGTGGATCATTTTGATGCTTGGTTTTTGGCAAGTTCTTAGTTTTAAAAAATATAGATGTGGACATTACCAAACATTAAGTGGTTATCGTTCCCCTCTCTCCCCCGAGGAGACCAAGATGACAGTTATTTGCTTGAGGTAACGTTATAAAAATGGGAAAAGGAAAAATCCAAAAGTAGTAGAATACTGTTATGGTATGCTGAAAGGGCTGTCTCCTTCCTGGCTTTGGCCATACAGAATCACAGCTCCTTTTCACCAGAGTACAGTGGTTGCTGCCGACTACAAGTTAAACTGCTTTGTACCTGTTTTTGGATAGCCTGAGAGACATCTGGGTCAGAAAAGCGTGCAGCTGAAATCGCAATAAAATAAACCCTGGGGTTAGGGTCAAACTACGGCT
The DNA here is from genome assembly GCF_000696425.1 of Galeopterus variegatus. NCBI lineage: Eukaryota > Metazoa > Chordata > Mammalia > Dermoptera > Cynocephalidae > Galeopterus > Galeopterus variegatus. The sequence goes on along the minus strand of NW_007729533.1, from coordinate 229,539 downwards.
CTAACGTGTTCCAGAAGCGCCGAGTTTGGGTTGACACCGCGCTCCTCACCTGACAGGAGCCGCCCAAGGCTGACGGGCCCAGAGGCGGGGCCTCTGATCCTTGGGAATTTTCCTGAAGACAGGTGCCCCCTCCCCCCGTCCTGTGGCCCTGGCCACGCGGAAGGCGGGCCTCCGTCTGCGCGGACCGCGGCGGGAGGTCAGGGGGCACCGCACTTCCGACGTCGCGGCCGAGGCCCCCC
>NW_007729533.1:207915-229290 GCF_000696425.1 Galeopterus variegatus | reverse complement strand
CCCCGGCCAGCTTCGCATCCTCTGCGGCGGCGGCTTCCGCCCATCGTAGCTGCCCTGCCGGAGGAAACCGAAGAAGGCGCAAGCCATGGAGGGGAACCGGGATGAGGCGGAGAAATGTGTCGAGATCGCCCGGGAGGCCCTGAACGCTGGCAACCGCGAGAAGGCCCAGCGCTTCCTACAGAAGGCCGAGAAGCTCTACCCACTGCCCTCGGCCCGCGGTGAGACCTCACGGCTTTTCCTTCACTCCCTCATCCCCAGACCACCACGTAGCCCACCCCCACCACGCCCCTCTCGGGAGCCGGCGGGCCCCCCGGCCCGCCTTACCCGGCCGCGGCCCCGGGGACTAGCACCCCCGACACACGCCCGCCCCGGGATCGGCTGCCCAGACTCTGGAGCAGCCTGCCTGCGGGACAGCGGCGCTCAGCTGACGGGCGAGAGTTGCTGGCTCCCTGGTCCCTTTTCCTCAGTGTCCAGCTCTCATTCTCCTAGCGGGAGACTTGTCTGGTCCCGTGCTATCAGAGTCGGGCTTTATATCTGGGTGTTTGATTAGCTGGCCCACTTCCTTTCTATCCTCACCCCCCAAATAAGGCCTAGGCTCCCAATGAAATGAGAGGAACAGGGAACTCTAGTGGTTAACCTCAGGTTCCACCATCTCTGAGTTCTCTCAAACATCTTCGAATACCTGAGATGACATTGCTTTTCCCTGGAAGAGAGTGTTCCTTTAGAAGAAAGGAGCACACATTTGGCACGAATGATCAAAGTCAGTAAGGATTTGCTAAATGGTATCTAATTTAAAAACACTATAATTACCCACAAATTAAGGAGATCTCTAAGAAATAGGGTACTGGACTTTAGTTGAATTCACTTTGTTCATTGTCCTACTCTGTAGGCTTCAAAGTAATTATAGCCAACATTTATTGAGCACCTATAAAGTGCCAACAGTTGTGCCTAGTGTTTTCAAAGAATTGTTTCATTTACCCCTCAGAACAATCCTATGCAGAGTTACAGGATTCATTTGACCAGGTTTATCTATGTGGCAACAGACTTTTTAATAAATGAATGAATGAATGGAGGATGAATGAATGAAAATATCTTACCCAAGGTCACACACTATTAGTGGCAAAATAAGAATAGTAGCTGAGCCTTCAGACTCCAAAAGGCCTTTAACTCCTGTATTTTATTGTCTTGCTGATAGGATTCTGTTTCACTTGAGGTTCAAAGTATTTCCAGCTTAAGAAGAAAATTATTGATAAATTAATAAGAATGTAAGTTTACTTGTTTTATTTTATTATTTTTTTCTTAATCTTTTTCTTCATTGAAGAAAAAGATTGAAGCCCCTGTGCTCTTTGCTTTTCTGTCCTTTCCATTACATTGCCACTATACCAGGGAAGACAGGAAAAGAAAGTGAAAGAAAAGAAGGGTGTTAATAATTCTTTTTAAAACTGTGGTTAAAAACACATAAAATTTACCATCTTAACCATTTTTAAGTGTACACTTCAGTAGTGTTAAGTATATATTTACATTTTTTTGCAAGGAATTTTCAGAACTTTTTCATCTTATAAGGCTGAAACTGTATCAATTAAACAGCTCCTCCTTTCCCTCTTTTCTGCAACCACTGCTCTATTTTCAGTTTCTACGAGTTTGACTACTTTAGACACCTCATATTTGAAATTATACAGTATTTATCTTTTTGTGGCTGGCTTATTTCACTTAGCATAATGTCCTCAGTGTTCATCCATGTGGTAGCATATGACAGGATTTCCTTTTAAAAAAAAAATGCTGAATAATATTCCATCGTGTATATATATATATATATATACACACACACACACACACACACCACATTTTGTTTATCCATTCATCTGTTGATGGACATTTGGCTTCCTTCCACCTCTTGGCTGTTGTGAATAATGCTAATTTGAACATGGATTCTGCTGTCATTCTTTTAGATATATTCCCATAAGTATGGGTATATACTGGATCATATGGCAATTCTATTTTTAATATTTGAGGAACCACTATACTGTTTTCCATAGTGGCTGAACTATTTTACATTCCCAGGAACAGTGTACTAGGGTTCTAGTTTCTCAGCATCATCACCGACACTTATTTTATGTTTTTTGTTTGTTTGTTTTGATAGTAACCATCCTAGTGGATATGAGGTGCTATCCCATTGTGGTTTCATTTGCACTTCTCAAATGATTAGGGATGTTAAGCATCTTTTCATACATTTGTTGGCCATTTGTATATAATCTTTGGATAACTGTATATTCAAGTCCTTTGCCCATTTTTAAATCAGGTTGTTTTTGTTGTTGAAATGTAGGAGTGCTTTATATATCTGGATATTAATCCCTTATTAGTTGTCTGATTTGAAGATATTTTCTTCTATTCCATAGGTTGCCTTATCACTCAGTTGATTGTGTCATTTGATGCACAGAAGTTTTTAAGTTTGGTGTAGTCCCATTTATCTATTTTTGTTTTGTTGCATGTGCTTTAGCTGTCGTATCCAGGAAATCTTTGCCAGGAATTAATTATTCTTGAATTTTCCCTCCTGTATGGAGACATGATTTTATTTAGTCAGTATCTAATCCTAGAGGAACAGTTTTAACATTAAGTGAGTAGGCACTCTAGAAAGAATAACTTAGCTTTTGAAGCCTGGCTTTCCACCTACTAGCTTGTAACCTTATTCTTGGGCAAGTTAGAAAATCTCCTTATTAGCCATTTGCCTTTTTCATCTGTAAAATGGGGACAGTGTACCTATTTCATAGTGCTGTTGTGAGGATTAAATGGGTGAATACATGTAAAGCATTTAAAACTAAGCACTCAGTTAATTTTGGTGCTCAGTCTCCATTTTACAAGTGTGAAGCTCTGAGAATTCTTAAAACTTGTCCAAACTTACACAGTCTGGTGTGCTTCCATCATGCAAACAACTTGAATCAGTATATGGGACAGTAAATGATATCAGACATGAATGTAGGAAAAATTTAAAAATATGAGAGGAAGTTGGTAGTACAAATGTATTATAAGGCAGTATGTGATTACCAAATAAAGTGATAGGGTATAATTGTGGTGTAGTCTAAAAACCTTAGTTCAGTTACAGACTTTGTCTCTGACATTTTTGTAACCAAGGACAAGTTACTTAGCTTCTTGAAGCCTTCTTTAGTTATATGTAAAATGAAGATATCACAGGGTTGATGTGAGCTGAAGTAAAGTTATGTGCAGACACTTAGAAAAGTGTATTTTATTTTACATAAAACATTTTCACAAGGTGTTTATTGGAATAATTAAGAATTCAGGGGACACAAAGAGCTAAAATATTCTTTTACAGTTTACTTATGCAGTGGACTTTTATATGAGTTCAGTTATACAGATATTTTCAAATATTTTCATACTATGAGTTTAGGTTTAAAAGTACTGATATATATGAGTAGCTACCACATAGAAAATATAAATGTTCTGGAAATATAATGGCAGTAGGTAGAAAGTAAATTACGTTTTAGTTTCTTTTTTTTTTTTTTTTTTTTTTTTCTTTTTTGCAACGGGTAAGGGGATTGTAACCCTCGGCTTGGTGTCTTCCCCAGTGAGCGCACCGGCCATCCATCCCCATATAGGATCTGAACCCGCGGCCTCAGCACTCCCAGCGCCGCTGCGCTTCCAGCACTGCACTCTCCCGAGTGAGCCACGGGGTCGGCCCTTAGTTTCCTAAATTACATTTATTTAATTATTGTTATGTTGTGGACTTTCACAGAGGAGTATAGTATCACTGTATTAATGCTTTACATTGCTGTTTTTATGCTTTAGTGTTTCCTAGTAATTGGGAGACAGTTTGAAGTACAGATTTTTTTTTAAGAGAAAAGAATTTTTATTTTTTTTAAGAACATCACAGTACTTTGAATCAAATGATGACCTACTGTTTCAGAAAAGGCCTGCATCTGTTTTAATGAATGGGTAAGTATAATGAATGGATAATATATACTTGCAGCATTTGTCTGCACAATAGCAATTAAAAGTTTCCTTTTTATTTTTTTCATGTGAGAGATGTGTGTAGATTTTTCTTTCTTTTTTTTTTCTTGCTGTGTTATTTAAAAATGTATATCTAATAAAAAATTCAAAGTTCTGTACCCTTTTGTCTCACTTAAAATAGTGAAATAAAGCTGCTTAAACTGTCATTATACATCTGGAGTATTATCCAACCCATTCCTTTTAAGGTGATTTTATATTGTTTCTATTTCTAACTTAATCAAAATTTAGTGATGGGTACACATTATACATTCAGATCACTTTTTTCTGTAACACCAAGTTAAGTGTTACAAAATGATTTCCAAATTTTAGGTAAACTATCTCAGACATTACAATTGAAAAAGAACAGTTGCATTTGGAATTGAACCTTAATTTAATAATGGCATGATCTTAGGTACATAGCTTAATCTTTCTGTTTCTCAATTTTCTCATCTAAAAAATGTAGATTTATTTATTCAACAAATATTTACTGAAAACATATTTCTCTGTACCAGGCAATATTCTAGGAAGTAGGGATTCAGTGGATAATAACACAAAGTCCTTGTCCTCATGGAGCTTACATTCTAGAGGAATGATGAACTATCTGGTGTATATAATAATGATTCAGTTAGTGTTATTCCTCTTTCCTTTCTCATTTGTAACTTTCACAGGATTATTGTGGGGGTATTTTTATCTTAAGTGCTGTAAGAATGTTATGTGTTATTACTGTGGCAAAAAAAAACTTGTGTGGTGCCTTGGAGTTGACAGGGTAATGTTTGTCTCTTTTTTGTCATTTCTTAAGTACTTATTTGACCACAAAATGATTGCTTAATTAATTTATCTCAATTTGGATTCAACTACTCATTCCATGCTTAGTTAACATTTAGTTTTTCAGCAATGTCTCATTCATTCCTTATATTGTCTGTGTATATAGCTGTCTCTCTCCTAGATTAAAAATGCCTTAGAGGTCAGGAGGCATTTTAATCTTATCCTTTTTACTTCATAATGCCTAATGGTTTTGCATATAGGAGGGGTCTTCCAAAAGTTCATGGAAAGATTGTATTATTTTTCAATACAATTCTTCCATGAACTTTTTGAAGTACCCTTGTACTTTTTGCATCTGTAGACCTGGATTTTTTGGAATGATGACTGTTTTTATAATTTTATTCCCTTCACTAAAGAGGATTTTTGTTAAATTTATAGCTAAATTAAAATTATATAGCTGTAGGGCTTTCTGTGTTAATATGTTCACAAATGAAGCTTTTCCATAATCAGACTAAGTGTTCAATAATGTATGTGTAAGTATTGTCGCTATGGCAAAAATTTGGAAAGAGTATAATTTTTCACCAGTGGGAATATATTTAATAAACTGCATTGTATTCATATACTATGCATCTATTAAAAATGATGACATAGACCAATATTTATTGCTATCAATTAATATCTACAATATATCAACAACTGAATAAAGCTACAAACATATGTAGATTATTCTATTTTTTGTTTTAAAATATCTAAAAAGCTAGACAGCTAGTTAACTAGAGAGTAACTAGAATTAAATATACCAAAACAGTACAGTGATTTTTTTTTTAATCGTGTGGGATTTATAAGTGATTTTTATTTATAAGGTATTGATTCCAGTGATAACACAGAAAACCTTGCTGATTCTATTTTTAAGATGATATATCTGGATCTTGAAGCCCAGATGTAATGGAACCTGTCCAGATTTTTACTCTGGAGCCAAAGAGGGTTTAGTGTGAGCTCTTGTATACACACAACTATTAGGCAGAATCCCCATGCTTGAAATTATAGGAGAATTTTCAGTACTATAACTGCTTAAAATGTGAAACAATTATGTATTAGTTTATTTCTGTTGCTTATGACATAAATACATGAAACTGGTGATTTATAAAGAAAATGAAATTTATTGCTTTCAGCTGGGGCGGCTGGAAAGTCCAAAGTCTAGGGAACAGATCTGGTGAGCGTGGTCTTTGGTGGTGATGCAGGGTATCATGTCGTGAGATGGTGAAAGCAGAGAGAGAGAGACTCTCATGTGCTCTCTTTTTAACGCCCTCAGAATCACACTCATGACCCCGATTATTAATCCATTCAGTAGGCATGGTCGTCAGAATCTAATCACCTCTTCAAGGCCCCACCTTGCAATTACCATGATAGGATTTCCCACTCTCAACAGTTATAGTAGGAATTAAACTTCAGTGACTTCGGGGGGGGGGCATTCAGTCCACTGCAAACTATATGGTCTTGCTTTAGCAATATCCAACATCTGGCTGTCAACATGTGAGATGTCTAGAAGAACACTGAGAGAATTTACCGAGGGTAGATTAATAGATTCAAAGTTATAGGTAGATAGGAAGAATAAGTTCTGGTGTTCTAGGCTGACTAGAGCTAATAATCTTACATTGCATGTTTCTAAATAGCTAGAAAAGTAGATCTTGACCATAATCACCACAAAGAAAAGATAGATGTTCAGGTGATGTACATGCTATCTACCTCTTGTGAATCATTGTATAGTATATGTATGTATTGAAACAATACACTGTACCCCACAAATATGTACAATTAAATTTTACGATGAAAAAAGGAAAGAAAAAAGTTTACGGAAAGATTTATATTATTTTTTTTAATTTATTTTTTGAATTGAAACATCATTGATTATACATTGATTGCACGTATTTGTGAGGTACAGAGTTGACTATCAGTATTTTTGTACAGTATGTGATGATCAAATCAATATTAGCATATTCATCATGACAAAACGTAGTTATTCTTTGTGTCACTTACCCAATTACTCCCTAACCCCTTCCCCCTCTTCCCCACCTCTACTAACTATAGATCTCTTCTCTTCTGAAAGTACAACATTTTATTGTGGTCTGTTTGTCTCCCACTTAGGAATGAAGACATGCATTATTTCTCTTTCAGTGCCTGACTTATTTCACTTATTATTTTTTAATTCTATTTTTTCATGAACTTTTTGAAGTATCTTCATATTTGTGCGGAGAATGAAATACATTGTACAGACAACTTCTAACTAGCATATATAGGGTCTTTGTGGCCACCTGTAAATATTGAACATATATAACCATTTTCATATCTGGCTCCATAATTTTAAAAAGTAATTTCTTCATTTTTTAGCTGAAATAGTTCTATAAAGTGATACTTCTATAAAGTGATATGAACTGCAGTGGTACAGTTCATGTAGGAACAGCATAATAAATGCTTGATTGCTCTTACCAGTTTTCAAGAAAAGGAGCTGGTTCCCTTTCATTTTCCAAAAGCAGCAAATTGTCATTATTTTTAGGTCCTTGGCCAGTGGGTACCCCTTTATATTAGTTTCTGAGTTCCACTGACCCATCTAATAGTCTTTTTGTTTGTTTGTTTGTTTGTTTGTTTGTTTTTGTGACCAATAAGGGGATCGCAACACTTGGTGTGGTGTCGCCCGCACTGCGCTCAGCCAGTGAGCGCGCACTGGCCATCCCTATATAGGATCCAAATCCGCGGCAGAGGCAGTCCCAGCGCCGCACTTTCCCGAGCGAGCCACGGGTCGGCCCTCTAATAGTCTTTAATAGTTACTTTGCTCTTTGGTCTAAGAGTGTTTCAGGCTTCTCTTGTACATTTCCTTTGCTAGAGCTAGAATCAACTGTATCTCTAATAAGCCTGATTTCTTTAGTTGAAAATGGTGTTGCGGCATCACAATCTCGGCACTGAGGATGCTGTGGCTACTAGATTGTTCATTGTTTCTGGGCCTTTTCAATGCACAGATCTAGGAAATATATGCTATGATGTTGTGGGTTTTGTCTTCGTGTTTTTAAAGAAAAATAGTGTATGAGTTTATGCTGTTATTTCCAATTCAAATTAATCACTTCAGAGTTTTTACTTAAACTTTTCTAGCTTATATTTCTATCTCCTTTTTCCTCAGTAGTAATCCTGGTTCTCAAAGACATGGGAAATTATAGAATATATCATTACTTATTTGCTTTATGCTACATAGTGTACATAGTAGGTTGAGAGTGATATTATCACTAATATCCCACAAGTATAATTATTGAAAACAGTTAAATTTCTTTGCATATTATCTCTCCATTCTCATCCCGTTTTAATTTTTAAAAAATTTTTGAAGTAATTTCAAATTTATAGAAAAGTTGCAAGAATAATACAAACTAATCCAAATACAAAATAACACAAAGTTAATACAAATAATAATACAAACTCCTATTTGCATTTCACTCAGGCTTCCTATTTGCTAAAATTTTGCTACATTTGCTTTATCATGCCCTTTCTCTCTCCATTGCTGCTGCCTCTCTCTTTCTCTCTCTCTCTACACACACATACACAATTTGTTCTTTTTTATTGTTATTTTTCTGAACCAATTAAGAGTAGTTGTAGACATGATGTTCCATTACCCCTAAGTAATTCAGTGAATATTTTCTAAGACAAAGACACTCTCTTTTATAACCACAGTATAACCATCAAATTTATGAAATTAATACATGCACCTTTTTCAAATTCTTCTAATTTTCTCAATGATGTCCCTTATGGCAAAAAAGGCACATACGTGTTCATTTATTTGGCATGATGTTTTATTCTTCAGATTACCATCTTTTTTTCTTGGTGTTACATTTTTGATGAGTATAGGCCAGTTATTTTGTAGAATTTTCCTCAATTTGGGTTTGACTGATACTTCCTCATATGAATTTTTGGGCAGGAATACCATAGAAATGATGTTGTGTTCTTACTATAACATATCAAGAGATGCTTGATGTTGACTTGGTTCTTTACTTATGAGGTTATTTTGATAGTTAAGTTGCTGATTGCTAGGTTTCTCCACTTTGAAGTTATTCTTTCCCCTTGTAATTAATAAATATTTTGTAAGGAAATACTTTGAACTGTGTAAATGTCTTGTTCTTCAACAATCTTACATCATCTCCTTGTAGCATCCATTGATGATTCTTTCCTGACTAAATTTCTGTTGGTTGCCAAATGATGGTTTTCTAATTCCATCATTCGTTCTACATTTATTAGTTGTCATTTAACCTTATTTATCTTTATGGATTCACAGATTCAACAATAACCCGTCATTATTGTTATTTATTTTGGTGCTCAGATTTAGTCAGTGAGTGTGCCCCTTCAAGCTGGCTTCTGTGTCTTTTTGACATGTCCTCATCATGCTTTGAATTTCCTTACTTTCTGGCACAAAAATTCTTTTAGGCTTACATTTTACTTTTTCTGTCCTGGGAATCAGCTGTTTCTCCAGGAAGCCCTGATTTCTTTTAGTAGACAATGAGGAAAATTTAGAAACTAGATATAAACATTAGCTACTCATTGCTACAGAGGTGTCATTGCTTCTAGTCCTCTCACTGGATAGAGCTAGGAAATATATGTATGAATGAATGCATGTATGTATATGCGTGTTATATATATTTGTATGTGGGCATACATATATCATAGTAATTTGATCTGTATTAATTTTGATATCTGTGAGAGAGACACACACACACATATATATTCACGCATCTCCATTTTTAGTCCAGTATCACAGGGTTCATTCTAGACTTCTCCATTTCCATATTTATCATTCTATTTTCTGACAGTGAGAAACGTGGCTCCTACTTATGTGTTCATTTTCCCTTGTATGTAATATGTTGCTTATTTGACCCCTTTGGTGCGGGCCCTGTCAAGCTCAGCGATGGTTTTGGCTATGACTGCCTCCTTGGTCCCAGTATGTCTCCTTGGTCCAGGCTTTATTGGTCCTGCCAGCCCCAGCTGCCAAAACAAAGGGGAGGGAAGGGAATAAATCCAATAATTTTATTTTATTTTCTGTTAAAGGGAAGGACAGAGGAAGCCCACCAGTTTAAAAATATTTGAACCATATCTACAGTGTCAGAACCTACCACCACTGCATCCTATATGCTCTCTTTCTTAACCATCATTTAGTCTTAGTTCTGTAAATAACTATACATTTAATGCTTGCTACCAGTCCTTATGTTACTATATATGTAATTATTTTGGATTTTTGAAGCTTGTTTTCTAGTAGATTCCCAGGAAGGGGTAGTGGGAACTTTGCTTCCTAAATTCTAGAATGCTGAAAATAGCTCATCTGTGCCTTCCCGCTTAGAGGTAGTTTGATAGGTACAAAGTCCTTGGCTCATGTTTTCTTTCCTTGGGTATCTAAATATGTTACTCCATTCTTTTGTGGAAGTACTGCTGATGAGCAAAGTCTGATGACAATCTAAATTTTTTCCATTATAAGTAATTTGATCTTTTTGCCTGGATACCCAGTTAATTTTCTAGGATATGTCTTGCTTGTGGTTATTCTTGGTCAGTATTCTTAAGTATGTGATTTGCCTTTTCATTATAAACCTTCAGATACTTTTGTTTTTATATTAGAAAAATTTTCTCCAATTACTGTTATATTAGTTCTAGTTCCTTGTTTTTTCTTCTGCAGGACTCCTGTTGTACATATTTTTGATCTTTAACCATATTCAATATTTCTATTTTCTGTCAGGTTTCTTTTGTCTTTTTGGTTTTTTTAATTTTTAAAATTGTCCTCCTTTTTAAGTTTTCTTTCTCTTAAGGCATTATCTGTTATGTTTATAACTCTTTGTTTCTTCTAGTGTAGTCTTCTTTTTTGAATTGATTTTTTCTTACATTGCTTATTCTTTCCTGAGTTTTATCGCCTAAATTCTGGATAGATAATTTCTTGTGGTGTTGTAATTCTGATTTATGTTGTTCTTTCATATCATGTATTATTTTTAAAAGTCTTTTCAGCTTGTTTTGAAATAGTAGGTTATAGTGTTCATCTGTTTTGTAGGTGATTCTTTGTAGAATGCATTCATTGTTTTCAGAGATTTATTTTATATTTATTCTTTTTTCTTATAATAACTTTGTATCAGATTTAAATTGTCATTTTTTTTTACTCATTTTTATATGATGTTAGTTTAGTTAGTCTTTCCTTTCTAAATATACAGAGATCCTTCTCCTGTTTTTGTGTAATGTTTAAAAATACGTTACCTTGCTTTATGAGATATTCTCACTCCTTTCTCCTTTACCATGTTTTATCTGGAGTTTCTCTTATTTTTTTTCTTTTTTTTTTCCTTTTCTTTCTGTTATTGCTGTCCTCTTCATTTTGGGTCTTGTCCTCTGCAGTGTTTCCTTGGTATGGCTTTGTTCTGGAAGAGAGCTGTAATTTATTAGTTGTGAGAATTTGTAGCAACTAGAGTGTTCTATGTCCTTAAGGCTTTATTCTGGACCCTTGCACCCATGCAATATTGTGGTGGACAAAACCCGTTCCTTTTTAGACACTTTTCTCAGTTTTGCCTGCCATGCTGTATAGAGTCCCTATTGGTTATTTGGGGATTCTTGTCTTCTGTGGGCTAGCAAATGCCCTATTACTACCCTCTGCTACTTCCCAGTAGATGCTAATACTCATGCAGATCTTGTAGCTGTTGGTGGTTTATTTCCACCTTCTTATATTTTGGGATGTTGTGCTGAAGTTTTGATTTTGCTATTTAATTGCTCTGTCTAATTTTATGAGGGAATTTGGAGAGACTTAATTTTAAGCTGCTGTTACAGCCTTCTTCCCAGAATTATCACAAAATTTTTCATGTTTAAATGTTGTGAACCACTACCTCCTAGACCATGCTGGTTTCCATTGTGATTGCATTAAATACAGACTAAACTACAGTTAAATATTGACTGTATAATATATATTTCTATTGTTTATAGCTAATAGATTGCTATCTAATTGAGTACCATCTATGACTAGATTGTTGTATAAACTAAATGTCTTATGTCTTTCATGACCTTTGAAATGCATTAGACAGGGAAAAGTATGGTGGAAAGAAAACCTGTATAAATAAGACATAAATACTAAATATCTATATGTTTGCAAATTTGCCTACAGCACTGTTGGGATTTTTAAAATATATATGTAATAGCTTTATTGAGATATAATTCCCATACCATACAATTCACTCATTTAACCATTCAGTGGGTTTTTTAGTATATTCACAGAGTTGTGCAGCCATTACAACAATCAATTTTAGAACATTTCCTCACCTCAAATGGAAACCCCATACGCATTAGCAGTCACTCCTCTTTTCTCCCTAATTTCATTCCCCTCCCCCTCCTTGGCAATGACTGATCTACTTTCTGTCTCTGTAAATTGGCCTATTCTGTACATTTCATATAAATGGAATCATACAGTATGTAGTCATTTATGACTGGCTTCTTTTGCAAATCATAGTGTTTTCAAGGTTTATCCATGTTTAGCGTATATCATCAGTACTTCATTTCTTTTTATTTTCAAATAATATCCCATTGTCTGGATATATCACATTTTATTTATCATTCATCGGTTGATGTACACTTGTTCGTTTCCACTTTTTTGGCAATATAAATAATGTTGCTATGAACATTTGTGAATCAGTTTTCATGTAGATATGTGTTTTCATTTCTCTTGTGTATATATACCTAGGAATGGGATTGTTGAGTCAAAAGGTAACTATATGTTTAATTTTAAAAAACTACCAGGTGATTTTTCTAAGCATCTGCACCATTTTACATTCCCAGCAGAAGTGTATTAGAGTTCCAATTTCTTCACATCCTTGCCTATACTTGCTATTGTCTGTCTTTTTGATTATAGCCATCCTAGTGGGTGTGAAGTGGTATCTTGTAGTTTTGATTCTTACTTCCCTAATGGCTAATAATGTTGAGCAACTTTATTATGTGCTTATTGGCCATTTGTGTTTCTGTTTTGGAGAAATATCTATTCAGTTACTTTGCCCATTTTTTTTAAATTGGGTTTTTGGTCTTTTTATTATTGCATTGTAAGAATTCTTTATATATCTGGATACATTTCTTTTATCAGATATGTGATTTGTAAATATTTTCTACCATTTTGTGGGTTGTCTTTTTCACTCTTGATTGATAGCCTTTGATGTACAAGTTTTTAATTTTAAGTCCACTTTATTTTTTCTTTGTCACTTATGCTTTTGTTGTTATATATAAGAATGTTTTGTGTTTTTTGTTTTGTTTTGTTTTTTTGTGACCGGTAAGGGGATTGCAACCCTTGGCTAGGTGTTGCCCGCACCACGCTCAGCCAGTGAGTGCACCGGCCATCCCTATATAGGATCCAAACCCGCGGCGGGAGTGCCTCTGTGCTCCCAGCGCCACACTCTCCCAAGTGAGCCAAGGGGTCGGCCCTTTAATAATTTTTTTTAAATCTACTTTATGTCAGTTGTTGATTGAAATATGTTAAGAGTTTCTACCAAGATGGTCGATTTCTCTGTTTTTTTCCTTCTAATTTTGTTAAAACTTAAAACTCAGGAAAAAATTATTATGGTAAGTTTCAAGCATACATAAAAGAAAAGAAAATTGTATAATCAATTCTATTACCCACCTGTGTTTAGCCGTTATGAATATATATGGCTAACCTTATTTCATACATTCTCTCTAACCCAACTTTTATGTCTCTTCTCTCCAGATTATTTTACAGCAAATCCTAGACATAACTACTGTTGTTGTTCACACTCAGTGTTTATATTTACTCACACATATACCAGAATATTTGCTCACTATTCCTTTTTGCATCTCAGCCTATCTGAAAACATTTTTCTTCTAAAATACATATATTACAGTATCCTCTACCGAAAGTCTTTTAATGGTAAATTTTCTCAGTTTTTATGTTTGAAATGTTTTTATGTTGTACACTTTCTGGAATATTAGTGTGCAGAACTTACATTGACAGTTTTTTTCCTGAGCATTTTGTGGATAATATTCTAATATCTTTTGGCTGCCATTGTGAGAAATAAACAGAAACTCTAATTTCTGTTTCTTTGTGGATGACCTCATTGGCTACTTTAAAGGCTATCACTTTTTGTTGTTGTTGATATTCTGCAGTTTCACTATGATATGACAAATAAAATATGTCAAAATTGAATGATAGCAATTTTTAATTTTATTAGCTTTGAGTTTAACATCCTCCTAAATGGTGATTAGTATTTTAGTTAAGTATATAGGGAGTGCTGGCTATAGACCCTATGGTGAACGTTTTTGGAGAACAGATTGTGATTTGTCTGCTTTATAACATTCTTCTGAAGGTCTTGTGTATGTACCTTGATGTAAACAGGCACAGTATACTTTATCTTCCTACAGCACTATTGGAAATAATTATGAAAAATGGAAGCACGGCTGGAAATGGCCCTCGTTGCCGAAAACCATCAGGTAGTGGTGATCAAAGCAAGCCTAATTGCACAAAGGACAGCACATCTGGTAGTGGTGAAAGTGGAAAAGGCTATACCAAAGACCAAGTAGATGGAGTTCTCAGGTAGGAATAAATATGATTTATATCTCAGTTATAATTGATATTAATGCAATTTTTTGATGTTACAACACCTAAAAAATGTTTGAAATATAATTTAATAGAAGAACAGATATGAAGGAATTGAACTTTGGGTCTATTGCTTCATATTTTTTATAAAATCAGTCTGTAAAATACCAACTTCATGGGACGTTCTGTCTTTTAAAGTAACTTTGTCACAAAGCTTCTTACAAAGAATTTTTTTAATGAAAAATTATTTCAGTTTTTTGACACAATACATTATTTAGATAGCAATATTGAAAGAGGGTGAAGAATTGTTTTGTCTTACATGTAGATGTGGTGGAAGAATTTCATATGAGAGGAAAATTGAGTGTGACAGCAGTAGCATTTTCAATTCCCTACTGTAGTAATAAAGGATAATTTTTTTAAAATTTATATTATTTTTAGAAGGCTGTATTTACATATATGCAGACACCATAGTGTCATTTCCTTTTAATATTTTTCTTACTCTGATTATTCCGTTTCTGTGTTTTAGTTTTACCTCATGATACACTTCTACTGAAAACAGAAGAATTAGGTAGAGTTGAAAAATTATGAACTCGGTTTTCAGGATCTGGTTTTACTAATTTTATAAATAAGAAAAAGTTTTCTGGAAATAAAACTAAATTCTGGGTATGAAATACTAGAGGAGACTTTTGTTTCCTGCTGTAGCTTAAGGAAGCTGTATTGATGTTGTATTGATGTTGCTCTCCTAGGGAAAGTGAAGTTTAAGGATGAAGAACTCTGAGCACTGATTAAACAGATAATTCTCATGGAGAGTGAATTATAGTATAGTGAACTAACTCAAGTGAGGAATAGTTAAAACTAGTTAGATTAAGTCTGTCTCTATTTTGCCCTTTCTTGTCTGTTTCTCTTTTAATCTAATATTTTTTCTTTTTCCACCCTTTTTTCCTCCATTCTCACTTTTTTTAGTTACCATA
This sequence comes from Galeopterus variegatus, assembly GCF_000696425.1. Taxonomy (NCBI): domain Eukaryota; kingdom Metazoa; phylum Chordata; class Mammalia; order Dermoptera; family Cynocephalidae; genus Galeopterus; species Galeopterus variegatus. Next base: position 213,972 of record NW_007729533.1, on the reverse strand, counting down.
ACTTGAAATATATTTTGAGACACAGGTTTTATTTATTAAGGAAAGTGATTTGTTATTATATTTTAATTTTTAAAACAAATATCAATATATTTATATTTTGCTTTTTTTCTCTATATATTTAAATGTGAAAACTTGATTGTAATATTTTATCTGAGTATGATCACAAAAAGAAAAAGAGATTCCCTAATCATGGTAAAGCCATGATAAAGGGTATTTGATCAGCATGAATGGTAGTGAAGTACTATTAGAATATAAATAATGCTGCTAACCACTTTTATAATTGTAGTACTGCATCAGAGGTGGTTGAATAAGTGAGATAAGTAAATAACTGAGAGACTTGCTTAAAGCTTTCAGAAAAATTAATTTCAGAAAAAGCTTTAAGCAGTGTGGTGAAACACGGTCCTGGAAACCACATCCTAAAACAAATTGTATTTTCTTGTAGGGATTACTTTATGCAGGGAGAACATATTCTCAGTGAAGGACCCAAAATAAAGTTAATTCTATAATATGTGAGGTTTTTTTTTTTAGAATCACCTGTATATTTGAAAGTTTCACTAAAAAACTATAGTTGAAAGTTTCAGAGAATAGGAATCTCCTAAATCTGATGAGTTTTTTTGGTTTTTTTAAATATTTATTTCTTCATTTCCTCTGCCCTAGCCTTGAAAGAAAAGAGGAGTAGCCAAAGGTGTGGTAGAAATAAGGAAGGAAGAGCAGCGATATCTCTTTGCGTGTGCATGTGCGTGCGTGTGTGTGTGTGTGTGTGTGTGTGTGTGTGTGTTTCTCCAAAGCCCAGTAGTCAATGAGAAGGGAAGAATGAAAAATGCTGATGGGTATAGTTACACTTTGTGTGTGGCCAGAATCAGACAGTTGGAAACATGAAAGGTTAAAGGACATTCTACATGTTGGTTTCTATTTTCTCCACGAAACTGGAGATGAGGTTGTCTTTAGCGAGTTGGAGGAAAAAAGAGGAGGTCAGAGCTTGAGGAGAGTGGTAAAATATGGAATATTTGCAGAGAAGAGAAGCAAAGGGAATGGAAAGATTGCTGACTTAGCATGAGGACCCAGCCACATTGAGACTGAATTCTTAATGGGCAAAAGAATTAGCTTAGTAGTATACACATATTAGAGGGTGATTCTCTGGTCAGTAATTATACTTTTTTAATTAAATAAATGTATTTTTTTTTCTTTTGGGGACTAAATATGACTGGGACTAAATACCTAAGTTATTCAGAATACTTCAGTCAGTACCTTATGAGTTGCTTAGCTGAATCAGGTAACGCTTGATCATTGTATAAGTGTTGCTTTAGTGAGGGAACAGATACAACAGAACACTTACATGCTCTTTGTTTTTGTGTTTTGTTTAACCTATACACAGGGGATTTTTCTGAAGAAAGCCATGTTATCTTGTTGGTTAGCACGATTATGCAAACAAATTGCTCAGTGACAATTTGGCTCAATAGGGAGAAGCCATGCAATAATACTGCATCCATTGCATAAGTAAGAGCTAGCTTAGAGTAAGACTAAAGAAAACGTGTGTAACTTTGTAAACTAATATTCTGTGAAACTAAGCACTGTTTGTTGTCTTTAGGTTGAAATATATTGAAAAATAATTGAGAAAAAATTGTAGAAGTTTTTAATATACAATCAGTAAAAGATCATCTTATATTTAAAAATTTATAGTATCAACATGAAATCATTAGCTGGGATATCATTATATTTACAACTAGGAACACTTTTTACATCTGTTGAGACATTTTAATTATGGGGATTTGAATTTAAGATTTGATTTAAGTTCCAGTTCTTTAAATAAAAAGAAAGTAAATCATTTTGCTAAACTTATAAAATAAATAATTCTTTGTCTCAGTAATAAATTAGTATTTACTTAAACACTGACTAAATTTGGAGTCTATTTTAATAATCAGCTATAGCACATGAAAAAAAGCGAATTGAAAGATGACCCTTCTGTCCCACCCATTATGTTTTCATGCACTTAAAAGAAGATATAAAAGCTGGGCCAGACATTCTTTTCCCATTATTGAGCTCCAGACAGATCTTTTTGGCCTTGTCGCACAATATTTTCTTCCAAGATAGGTAATGGGTTATCCTTTTGAATTTCTTTTCTTCTCTTTCTTTCTTTCTTTTCTTTGGTAAGGCTGAAGAACATTTGAATCTTTGAGGAAGGAGCAGATTGTAAAAAGTGTAACTAACACATAGCAGGTGAAAAGGAGCATGATAACAGTATGAATTAAAGTATATATGTGAATGGTAATTTCTCATTTGGGTGTAAAAAATTAGGTGAATGAGTGTATTTGGAGCATTACTTGAAATATATAGTCTTCAGTCTGTCCATTGGTGATTATGACTTTATACCTCTTTGCTGGCTTCTCAAGAATTTCTCCTCTAATATATCATGAAAAATTCAGTGCAGGGAAGATATGGTAGAGCTGTATACAGCTAAGAATTAGTGAAGTAATTAGTTTTCCTATCTTGGCTTTTTTCTCACTGTGGCTATTTATACCTTTATGACCCATATCTAGAGCCTTGTGAATTCTAGTCTCCATCTTCCCTGCACTGTCCCACAACCCTCTCCTGGACTTCTTTTGCCCAGCTTTTGTACTCAGGAAATATCAACAAAACAATTTTAGAAGGTTAATCTGGAACATAATTAAACATCTTATGCATTCAAACCAAATAGTAATGGCTTTAGGATTGTTCAGTGCTTAGTTTATTACTACGTTTTCTGCATTCAGTTAGTGTCTGTCATATTCTTAGCTCTACTCCTTGTCTCACAGTCTGCTTCACTTCTATAAATTGGTTCTCCTCTATTCCAAACTGATTTTTGGTGCCAGCTGCATTTTCATTATAGCATTCAGCACCTTTGAGCTGAACATGACTTTTTAAATTCCTACCATTTCTGTCCTCAAATTGAAACAATTGTCCATGTATCCATTTGTTCATCTGTTTGTCTCTCCATCTGTCCATCCATTCATTCAACACATATGGTGATTGAGACATAATCCCTGCCTTCAAAGAGCCTAAATTCTAGAAGAGTAGTCAGACACATAAACAGGCAACTGCAATACATTGTGGTAATTGTTGGGGTAAGGCTAAGTTCAGAGGGCTTTGGGAACATATAACAGGAGCACCAAACATAGTCTTGATGAATTTGGATTCCAGGGAAAAGGAACAGCTAAACAGAGGTCTGAAGAAATTATAGAAACTAGCTGAGCAAGAAGAGAAGCAGAGGAGCATCTGGGTGCCAAAATCATTTGCAAATATCTAGGAAAGAGTCTGCATAAATACTGATTATAAGAAGGAGATAAAAAGGGACAGAATGGTCACTTTGGAATCTGAAGGGGCTCCTTTTCTTCTCCGTTCATTCTGAGACAGCAAGATTTTCAAGGCAGACCAACTGAAGTTTGAATCATTACTTGTGAGGCCTTTCCTGATTACTCTAAAATAGCAGGCCTTCCCTTCCATTCTCTATTCCCCTCTACCACTTCATTTTTCTCCAAATATTTATCATCATATGATGTACTTTACATTTTACTTATATATTTTTTTATTGCTTATCCCTCTCCCAATTGTAAATTTAATATGATTAGGGATTTTTGAATTTTTTGACTGTTTTATTCACCTCTGTAGCATTCAAATCCATGCAAAGCAGAAAGTAGATGGTAGGTAAATTTTGTTGAAGAAATATCCCTGATTCCCATCTGTTACTTGGTTATGTGACTTTAGGAAATTTACTTAACCATTCAAAGCTTTGATTTCCTCATTGGTTAAGTAGTAATAATATCTACCCAATGAGGAGTAATGAGGTAGTTTATGTAAATGAATAAGCATAATAAAATTCTATAATTCTCTATGTGAAATCTTTGGGACAATATAGGGACTATGCTTTGGAATTCAAAATTCTTCATATTTTAGAAAGGTAATAAAGAGAATATATTATTCATTATATAACATCTTAGCAGGATCTGGGGCAGCAGCCCATAACCAAATCGTAACATTTCTACAGCAAAACATACAAATATTTCAATTTAAATGGGATAAATGAAGACTCTATAGTTAGTAGCTTCACATTTCTGCAGGTCAGATTTTGCCTCTAAAAGAATTCAAGACAGATTTTTTGCAGTCAGATTAGTTATAGAATAACTTTCGTTTTTCAGAGCTTTATGGATATTGGAACATGGATATGGGATTGTGGACCTGTACCTAACACACAGTAGGTGTTCTATAAATGCCCTCCTCCCATTTTTTTTTTTTTTCTTATCACTTAGTTTCTAAATATATCTAGGAGAATGAGTGTCTGCAAAGGCAGAGATTGTTCTGTTTTGTTTACTGAGATATCTCAAGTGCGTAGAACACTGGGGCATAGTTGGTGTTCAGTAAATATTATTGACTAAATAAAGGAAATGTCATATTTCTGAAATAAAACTGACTTATGTTTATGTTTTTAAGTATGTAAAGTAGAAAAATGCAATTTTAATATTATTGCTGTAAGAAGATTATGTAACAGATTTTTGTTGATAAGATTATAGGAAATTTCCATAATCTTATATAACACCTTCTCTTTTTTCCCCCTCCAGTTCATATAACAAATGATGAATGCTTTCATTATGAAAGGGGAGCTAAGGCTCATTCACTCCAAAAATATTTACTGAGCACCTATCATGTGCCAAGCGCTGTGGTGGCTAATAGGTTCAATATTAAAAGTAAAAAAAAAAAAAAAAGATTAACCTTGTCTTTTTTCTTTGGAAACATTGAGTCAGGTTTTGCAGTTCTTTTGCTGCCAGTGACCAATTATGCTTTAGATTATTTTACCCGTTACTACCTCTGTCATCAAGCCACATGCACATAAAACATATTTAAAGTCACAAAGTACTTTACAAAAAGTATTGAATATGTACCATGGCTTTGGTGAAAGCACATGATTAGGTTGTGGGAGAATGTTGGCATCCTAAAGTACTAACATACTCTACTGCATTGAGAATAGTTCTTTTCTGTTCCTAATACACTTTAAAGACTTGAGGCTTAAATCTGTTACATCTTTAAGGTACAAACTTTGTAAGTAATTTTTAGGAGTGTACTCAACACAGTGGAAATTGGGTGTACAAACATTTTTGAGTCCCATGTTGTATTTTATTGTGAGATTTTATCTTTTTCAGAGAGTGACAGAGATAAATTCTCTTTAGCATAAGTGGGCTGAACTACTTACCTTGACATTTAAACCATAAGATACTACTGTTGTTTTACATGTGCTACATTGTTGCTTTGGTACTTGGTTAGATCTACATTATGTAAGAAAAAACTTCTTGGAATGTATTGCATATTCATTTTTTTTTTTTAAATAAGTTTATTTTGTCGATATACAATGTGGTAAATTATTGTGGCCCAGTACCAAAACCTCCCTCCCTCCTCCTTCTCCTCCCTCCCACCCAACAATGTCCTTTCTGTTTGCTTGTCGTATCAACTTCAAGGAACTGTAGTTGTTATGTCTTCTCTCCCCCCCACCCGGTTTGTGTGTGTGTGTGTGTGTGTGTGAATTTATTTATTTATTTTTAGCTCCCACCAATAAGTGAGAACATGTAGTATTTCTCTTTCTGTGCCTGACTTGTTTCACTTAATATCCATCTCTCTAGGTCCATCCATGTCATTGCAAATGGCAGTATTTCATTCTTTTATATAGCGGAGTAGTATTCCATTGTGTAGATATACCACAATTTCCGTATCCACTCATCCGATGATGGACATTTGGGCTGGTTCCAACTCTTGGCTATTGTAAAGAGTGCTGCGATGAACATTGGGGAACAGGTATACCTTCCATTGCTCTGGGTATATTCCCAGCTGGGCCATATGGCAGATCTATCTGCAATTGGTTGAGGAACCTCCATACCATTTTCCATAGAGGCTGCACCATTTTGCAGTCCCACCGACAATGTATGAGAGTTCCTTTTTCTCCACAACCTCGCCAGCAATTATCGTTCAGAGTCTTTTGGGTTTTAGCCATCCTAACTGGGGTGAGATGGTATCTCAGTGAAGTTTTGATTTGCA